>NC_069145.1:3519820-3671914 GCF_943734635.1 Anopheles cruzii | reverse complement strand
AAATCTGTAAGAAAGCGTAAGAAAGCACAAGAAGGACGAATGCCAACAGTGCCCACATTGCCCTTAAAAGTTTTCATAGTCGTCAACTTCTACACTTTTGTCGCCTAGGTGGCGTGAGTGATGTCGTTACAGTAGTCCCCGGCTAGGCGAATCGTCGGGGTAGCGGAAGCGTCGCGACGATTTTCGGCGATATCCGAAGTCGTTGGTGTCTCTCGCGTCGCGGCTCTGCTAGGCCTCGTTGCCTGCGTCTCGTGCAAAGTTTTCATCGTTGGCTGCGGTGCCGGGAACGCTGATGATGTCGTTGGCGCTGGTGATGTCGTTGGCGCTGGTGATGTCGTTGGCGCTGGTGATGTCGTTGGCGCTGGTGATGTCGTTGGCGTTGGTGATGTCGTTGGCGCTGGTGTCATCGCTGGGTTGTCGTTGTCGTCCTGATGGTTTTTTTTTCTTGTCGATTATAGACTTTGAGCTGCAGTAGCTTAACATTTGTCTCGAAATGGTGGTACGGTGCGGGTATCGATCAAGGACCAAATGAGCGTTCAGCGCCCTGTAACCGCCGTACTGTCTTCACGGTCAGGTGGTGTGTTGTCGAGGTCACGCTAAATTTGGAGAACCGGTCGCTTCATTCGATGCACTGTCGCTCGTCTCTCGCATCGAGTGTGTGTATGTGTGCGTGTGCTCGTGGCGCGTTTCCAAAATGGCGCTCGTGCGGCGTGGGTTTTTCGTCGAACCCATTATTTAATGGCGTGATAATTTGCTGGCACGCGGGTAGTTGATTTAGACCGCGTCTCCTGCGCGAATTGGGTCGTTACGCCGCCTCTTCCTTCGATAACGCGATTTTGTGCGATCATCCGCTCGTACAGGGGTCACTTGCCGGTCGTTCCGGGCTGCGTAGCACCATGGTTGATGGGTCGGTCACTAGCTTACCGATTCGGGGCGTCGTTAGCGTTTTAGCTTAGCGTTGCTCGGGTTTGCTGTTGCTCGATCGTCAAAAAACCACGCGGTCGTCCAATGGCGTCAGTGATGTGCACTCGATGCTGCGCTTGGCGCTCGGTTTTTACACTTTCCGGGGTACATTTTTCACTCGGGGTCCACTCGTACAAATTTTCGTGCTCTCGGTTAGACGGGGAATTGCTTAATGCCACGACGGAAACGAAACGAGAACGAAAGCGTGAGTGTGAGAAAGCGTGGTGCGCGCATGGCAGATGACTTGTCACTTGTTTCGAGCCGAGTGCTCGAACACCGGTTTCGGTACTACTTCTACACTTTTTCCGCGAGGTGGCGCGAGTGATGTCGCTGCAAGACATTATTTCATATTTACTCTTTTGTCTTAGATCGAAGTAGCATGTTTGATTATTTGTATTCATCCACCAAGATTTCTCCGTTGCTTTTAAATAACTTGAACATGAAATCGATAGAAACATGCAAAGTAGTCGACTCAGGCAGTTCACAGTAGTGTATAGAGTTTTCTTCGGGGTTGTTGTGATGAGCGTATTTTGACAGTCCGTCAATCCCGCACATGGTGATCAACATTGGCTCGGCTTTTCGTTTGCATTCGTCTTGGCTTGAGCCGAAATGCCGAAAGTACGCACCGAGAAAAAATCACGCGTACACAATGAGGTCGCCAAGCAGGGTAAGTGGCGCGGGCGACGGAATATCTACCGGCGGCAAAGTGTACTCACCGTCCGCTCCTTTCGCAGGCATCGTCTTCAACAAGGACTTTGGTCAGCACATCCTCAAGAATCCGCTCGTCATCACGTCCATGCTTGAGAAGGCGGCCCTCCGTCCAACGGATGTGGTGCTCGAGATCGGTCCCGGTACCGGCAACATGACGGTAAAGATTCTGGAAAAAGTCAAAAAGGTGGTGGCCTGCGAAATCGACCCGCGGCTTGTGGCGGAACTGCAAAAGCGCGTCCAGGGTACGCACCTGCAGCCGAAGCTACAGATACTGATCGGGGACGTGCTGAAGACGGACCTGCCGTTCTTCGACATTTGCGTCGCCAACATGCCGTACCAGATCAGTTCGCCGTTCGTGTTCAAACTGCTGCTCCACCGGCCATTCTTCCGCTGTGCGGTGCTCATGTTTCAGCGCGAGTTTGCCCAGCGGCTGGTGGCCAAACCGGGCGACAAGCTGTACTGCCGGCTAAGCATCAACACGCAGCTGCTGGCCCGCGTCGACATGCTGATGAAGGTGAGCAAGAACAACTTCAAGCCCCCGCCGAAGGTGGAATCGAGTGTGGTGCGGATCGAACCGCGGAACCCACCGCCACCGATCAACTACACCGAATGGGACGGGCTGACGCGGATCGCCTTCTTGCGCAAAAACAAAACACTCGCCGCCGCGTTCAAGCAAACCACGGTCCTAACCGCCCTCGGGGACAACTACCGGTTGCACTGCTCGCTAAAGAATGTCGATGTGCCGGCCGATCTCGACGTAAAGGCAAAGGTCGAACAGATACTAGAGCGGGTCGAGGCGGCCAACAAACGGGCCCGGTCGATGGACATCGACGACTTTATGGCCGTACTGCAGGCATTCAACGCGGACGGATTCCACTTTAGCTGAGTGACCGAATTGTTTATTTGTTATTTTATAATAAAAAACACGTAACGTGATCACACTCTCAGAACGGCCAATTTAGGCGGCGCCAAGCTGCAGTATCGGGATAAAAAGCTGGAACGCATTCTGAATGTACGAGGTGCTGTTGGAACCCTGCAAGAGGCATTGAAATGTTAGACACGAGAATCGGAAACCCTGCCGAATGCCGAACAGACCTCCAAAAAGATGTTGGTAACAAGCGTACTGTCGGTGTCGCCAGAGCCAGAGTCCTCCTGGTTGAGGCGGGTCAGTTCGGACCCGAACCGCGTTGCCACACCGCTCAGATGCCAGCAGAACACCGTCGTCAGCTGGACCAGCACATCCGCCTCGGTGGCCGTACTGTGGTGCTCGCTGATGAGCAAGCTCTCGGCCAACTTGTGCATCCGCAGCACACAGAGAGCCGTCGTTTGGGCGAGCGCATGCATGGCCTTTTCGAAGATATCCTGGGACGATGCGGCCCCCTCCGGGCCCTGCTCCAGCCACGCCGTGTACTCGGCCCAACTTTTAACGATCTCTCCGAAATCGATTTTCACGCTCGGATCGAGATCGACGATCGTTTCGCGCAACTTTCCCTCCAGCTCGGCGGCCGTGTGCGTCCCATCGGCATCGGCCGTTTCCACGTCCATTTCCGGGAGCTCGCACAGTTCCTGCACCTCGCCCATCGTTTCCTGCAACTCGTCCAGCGCTTTCCCCATCAGCGGTTCCATCAGCGATTCGAGCTTGAGCGTCGCCTGCTTCGATAGCATCTCGAGCGCCTCGAGATGCACCAGTCCGTGGTAGTCGTCGAAGAGGGCCTCGAAGTGAAGCTTCTTCCGGTACTGGTGCTTTTGGATCTGCTTCAAACTCCGTTCGCGCTCCTCCGTCTTGGCCTTCGCTTCGCGCAGCACCTGGCTCAGGACGACACCATCGGTCGGTTGGAGACCAAGCAGCTTGCGTTTGTTCAACAGTCCCGGATCGTTCTCCTGCAGGATGGTCATCGTTTTCTTGCCGATGCCCTCGAGCGTGTCCAGCCCGCCCGTGATTACTTTGCTGCTAATCTGCGTCACACCCGACACGAGCTGATCGAACCCGAACCGATCCTCCGACGGAGCCTTTCGTGCCGTCGTGCCGATCGTCTCCTGTTCGCTTTCGGGCACGTACCCATCGGCCCGCAGTTTGGCCTCCGCTTCTGCCTGCCTCCGGGCCAGTTCCTCCGGGTTCGGCACACCGATGCCCGATTCGATCACCTGCGTAATGTTGGTCGTTATCGAGGCGACGGATTTCGAGGCCGACGACAGGAATGAAACAGCCGCACCACCCCACGATGGCTTCCAACCGGTCCACGATTGACCGTCACTCGTTTGGCCGCCAGCCACCCCACCGCCACTCGTGGCCACTCGATCGAGCACTGACGCTATGGGAGGATCATCTCTGTGGACCATAAAGTCCTGCAGCTTGCTCTCCACTTCATCGATGTCCACGTCTCGGAAACTAGCCTTCGCTTCCGTTTGCGGTTCATTCTTGCCCTTCGGTCCCCCTGCCGTACTACCTCCCGTGTCCACACTGAAATCTCCCCAATCATCATCGAAATCATCCCATCCTTCTTCATTCGCCGTGGCTTGTGGTTTCTCGGGTTGTTCCACATCCTTCGGCACGTTGCTTGGGGGTTGTTCTTTTTTTGTGGTCTGCTCATCCAACCGTTGGGGTCGTGCCGGTTTAAGAATAAGCTTTCGTGGCTTCGATGTGACGGTCTCGTCGATCGTGCCGTGAGGTGCCTCGTTACCGCTGCTGCTCGTGGAGGCTTTTCGCTCTTCGGTTGATTTTTCTTTCGTAGGTTCCGGAACTGTTTCCGGTTCGGGAATAGCTGGTAGGTCTTTGTGGCTAGTTTCTGCTTCCAACGGTGTA
This sequence comes from Anopheles cruzii, assembly GCF_943734635.1. Lineage (NCBI taxonomy): Eukaryota > Metazoa > Arthropoda > Insecta > Diptera > Culicidae > Anopheles > Anopheles cruzii. Next base: position 3,667,437 of record NC_069145.1, on the reverse strand, counting down.
AAGGGTGCATCGATTTTTACCGAGCTCGGAAGAGGTTTAGGTGGGTCACTTTCTTGGTCTTCGTCGTGCACCGAATGCACCACTTTTTCAGAGGTATGTTGATCACTTTTTGCGTCGGTCTTTCTTTGATCCACGTCAGAAGTTGCACTCGCTTTAGGCATCCGAGGCTTCGTCGACCGTAGCTCCCCAGAGGCGGTAGTTTCGCTGACCGCCGCCTTCAACTCGTCCGGCGCAATCTCTTCAAAATCTTCGTCCGCACTGGCGAACTCTTCACTATCGGAATCACACATTTCTATTGGTTTTTTCGTGAAACAACTTCACGACTGAGCTTTTGCAAGGGGAAAGATTAAATACGCAACAGCAACAAACGATGACGTTTTGCCCACTTTTTGATCGACGTCCAATCAGCTGAGCTCACCAAACATGCCCGAAATTAAGATAAAAAATCGCACAGAAACTGCTTCAAACGGGTGCCAATTTAGCTCATAAGCGATATCGTTTTAAATTACCACAAATAAGAAGAGATGCAGACCTAATTTAGAGCAGTTTCTAGCAAAAACATTTCAGCTGAAGAAACGTTCTCAGCTCTGTAGGATCGATGTTCGCACGTTTCATCGATTTAATGCGAGATTGATCGAGGAATCGAGGCCATGCGTTAGTTGTTTACATTCCGGGTCGCGGTCGCCGTTTTGTGCGGTGCTCTGGAGTGTTTGGAATAATTGGAGTTCAGAAACCGGCATCCCACCGAAAATGAAGCGCAAATCCGAGGGAGGCAACAAGCAGCCTTTTCGGCGGCCAAAAGTCGAGCTAGTGTTCGACCCCCAGAAACGGGCGTAAGTAGCGACCGCCGGCAATGTTGGAGGAATCTACGAATTGTTTCCTCACCCCCTTCTTTGTAGCGAGTTCCTGGGAGGATTTCATAAACGAAAGTTGCACCGTCGCAAAATTGCACAGGGAGAGATGCAGCGCAAGTTGAAGGAGGAAACGCGACGCATCCGGGCGGAAGCGAAGGAAAACCTGCGCAAGCTGTACCAATCGCAAAAACCCATCCCGGAGCTGGCCGACCAGGAGGAGAAGGAGGAGGAAGAGGACGAGTACGATACGGAGAACGTGACGGTAAAGGTGGTGGAACTGTCCACCAGTGTGCTCGCGAAGGAGAACCATTGGATTGGCGAAAACCGTGCCCCGAAGGATGATGCCGAAGACGATGAGGAGCAGCAGAACGAACAGAGTGACGACGATGACGGCAACCGATTGGGAGTGGTGCCGGGCATGGAGCTCGAGGGTGAGCAGAAAGTTCGCCGAAAATTAAAACCGTTCACCGAACGGGCAGAAGAAGCGAATGGAGAAGGTGAGCCCAGCTGCTCGCAAACGGCCACGAAACAGGAGAAACCCAAACAAAAGAAAGGACCGGTGCTCAACCTCGAAGGCATACGGTCGAAGAAGGAACTGAACCACAAACTGAAACGGTACGCACTGAAATCGATGAAGAAAAGCCAGGTGTTCCGGCAGAAGAATCGAATCCAGAAACAGAAACAGCTCAAGGAATCGCGACGCGTTCGCCACTTTAAGGAGAAGCATCTGAAGCAAAAGAAGGGCAATCGCCGTTCGGACGGTGGTCGTGAGCCAACCAGACGAAGGCGGGGCGATGATTGATGGGAATGATGTGAAGGGCTTGTTTGGAGTAACACAATAAAAAGGAAACATTTCCGAGCGGAATATTACTTAATCATAAGTATATTTTTTCCTCATTCCGAAGCCGATTGCTGTGCCGATGGTTCACTTGGCGAGGCGACACATTTGCGGGTTGCACACCACCGGAGAATCGCAGTCCAGAGCACCGTGCGGTGTGCACTCGGTCACAGCGCACTATTACAACAAACAACGGAATCCCCGGACGGACCGCTTTACGCCACCGGATCGTCGCCCTTGGTGGTACGGGTATAGATGACCTGGGCGTGGTGGTGCACAACCTGCTTGATGAGGCCCTTCAGGCACAGTTCACGCAGCCCTCGCTTGGCCAGCGAACCACGGATCTTCAGCCTTTCCGAGACGACCGACGGAGTGATCAGCTTGTAGGCGGGAACCTCCTTGTACAGTTTGTCGTACGTGGCCTTATCGAACAGGACCTGGTTGTTGAGCTTGTCGCGGACCTTTCCCTTCGACCACTTCTTCTTCTTGGCCTTGCCGCCGGATCCTCCTTCCTTCTTCTTCTGGGTCTTTTGCGGCTGCTTTGCCGACCCCTTGGTATCCTTCTTCGGAGGCTAGAATTCGCAGACGAAAGTGAACATGAAAACACACATTAACAAAGGTGCCGGTATCACCGGTGATATTCTCCACGCAGCCGACCGAATTGCCGTCAGGGTTCCATTGCGCACGGTAGCAGGAAATCCAGATTTGCAGGTGTTTATACACAAACCTAGGCACCAAGCGGTGGCGGCATCACATCACGAGTTTACAACCATCGTTGCCGCTGGTCTAGTTGCATCAAAACACCGGCAATTCACATGCAGTACGTAGAACAGCCGTAGGCAATTCAATCGGTCATGCGAAAGAAACGATTCGTCGAATCTAAACAACGTATGTTGCCCGAAATTGCACCGATTCCAACCTACCATTGTGAAGTATGGACTCGAAAAGACCGTCCGCAGTCGTCGGCAACTGAGTGAAAGAAGGAAGTAGCGAAACGCAATGTCGAAACGCGGATGTCGAACTGTCAAACGTTATCCATCAAAAAAGGTACTGCGTTTCGGGCTAAGAAATTAAACAGAAATATGTTACTGAAAAAGATGCTAAAAGATAGTAAAATTTTTACTTTAATGTAAATATCATATTTTTCGTCATCATTTGTCATCGGGCAACATGTTTCAAGTCACGGAAAAATGCTGCCAAACTGAACGAAACTATCCTGTCACAGATGTGCGTTTTTCCCAACGAAAGCGTTCGCATTTGACAAGTCGAAAAGTTGTCGAAAAGTGGTCGGTTTTGTCGTGTCAACACAGTGGCCAGTACAAAGGGTGGACGAAGGCGGTCGGCAAATAGCTACGCGAGACGGCCTCATTAACCATTTGCCGACACACCACAAGTATTGAAATGTTCTGCAAACCATGCTGCTGATCGTTAGCACCACTCAATCGCGCACGGTTCTGTCCGATCGGTGGTTATCGATTTAAAATTCCCCAGCCCATCAAGGTAAGTGTGAGCAAGGTTTCCCAGACCTGCTGTTAGCTATCTTCTTCGTCGTTGTCGGTTGCTGTCGTCATTGATAAAAAAATACATGGAAATCGACTGTGAGTGCGAGTGACTAAATTACTCTTTCTTCTGATCGTGACACTACGTCAAAGGGTTTCCCAATGAGGAAACTCCGGACAAAATAAACAATTTTATATTGTGCATACGTAAGCACACAACCTGCCGATTTCACCAAACCAAAACGGCGGTTTTGTTTATACTACCCCCACCCGGCCGTGGCCTACTTGGAAAGGTTCCGGAGGAGAACGCAACCGACGAAACGCAGCAACTCGAAGGAAATGACATTTTCCTCACCATCATTGAATCATTCATGGATCGTGTTTATTAAAAAACAATCATCACACCATCTTACGTGCTCTCCAGATTTCCCACAGGCGACCTGCAGTGGTAACGAGCGTGCTCGGTGTTCTGGTGAAACCCAACACAAAGCGTTTTGACCACGACGACGGGCGACTCTTTCCTGGCGCGCTGCAATGCTCCCGTTAACTCACAAAGATTCCCGGGGCTTCGGGTACCGGATACGGGAAAAGTTCAACAATCTCGCCCGGCTCATCCTAGCCGATCGTAACTCGCGCAACCTGTTCTTGTTCCTGCTGCTGAATTTAAGCTTCGCCTTCGTCGAGCTAATGTACGGCATATGGACGAATAGTTTAGGTAATGAGGTCGCGATCGGTCGCATCGCCGTGCCATCAAACCTGCAATGCCTGCTAATGCCTTTCCGTTTCCACTTTCCCACAGGACTGATCTCAGATTCGTTTCACATGTTTTTCGACTGCACCGGGCTGCTGGCAGGTTTGGCGGCCTCGGTCATAACGAAGTGGCGTGCGAATGAAAAGTATTCTTACGGTTACGTTCGGGCCGAGGTACTGGCCGGGTTTGTGAACAGTTTGTTTCTACTGTTCATCGCGTTCTTCATCATGTCCGAGGCGGTCGAACGGGCCATCGAGCCACCGGAGGTGAAACACGAGCGTCTGTTCGTGGTTTCGGTGCTCGGCCTGCTGGTGAACCTGGTCGGCATTTATGCATTCCAACACGGGGGCCACGGGCACTCGCATGGCGGCGGTAGTAGCCACGGGCACTCGCATGGTGGCGGTGCTAGTCATGGCCATTCGCACGGTGGCGTCGGCAATCATTTGAACCACCACGACACGCACCATCTGCTGTCAAACCACAACGATCACGGGCATTCGCACGGTGGCAACGATAACCACAACGACCACAACCACCACCACCACCATAGTACGGAGATTGTGTCCACGAATTCACAGATTATGCGTGGCGTGTTTCTACACATTCTGGCGGACACCCTGGGCTCGGTGGGTGTGATCATTTCGGCGGTGCTGATGCAGGTGTTCGGGTGGATGCGTGCCGATCCGATCTGCAGTATGTTCATTGCGCTCACGATCGGTGTCAGCACACTGTCGCTGATCAGAGAGTCGGTGATGGTGCTAATGCAGCGGCAACCGGTTGCACTGGACCGTCTGCTGCCCTCCTGCTACCAGAAGGTAACCGGACTGGCCGGTGTGTACAGCGTGCAGGAGCCACACTTTTGGACGCTCTGCACTGACGTGTACGTGGGCGTCATTAAGCTGGAGGTATCGAAAAACGTCGATCCGAAGTACGTCGTGCAGCACACGCGCATGATCTTTGAAGCCATCGGCATCCGGCAGATCAACATTCAGCTCGACTACACCGCAATGTGATAAGACCGTACAAGCTAGAGGGTTACTACTTACCACCCGGCCCCCCAGCCGGGAGGATGATTGCCCCGGCGGGTTGGGTGTGGCCTTCGCGATTTTCTACTTTCCTTTCTTCGCAACACAACTCCGTGTTATAATGTTACTGTTTCCTACCTCCTCGGCGAGCTCCCGATAAAGTTAACGTAGATTCCGTGTTGTTTTAATTCGATAAGCACCACCTAGTGGGACAGGGACGCAAAAAGACGCTTACGGACAGCGTTGTGGGGGGAACTGTTGCTTACAGAAAGGCACCCTGTGGAGGATGCATCCCCTGTTTTATTTTTGTTTTACAAAACCAACACCAAACGTGGCCGAGTTCCCTTTGTTTTCACCCCGCTGCTCTCCTTCCTTCTTCTGTGTCAAGCAACGGTGGCGCTTAAAGACTATCCGAGGGGCGTGCGGAACGGAACGGATCGGACCGTAGAGTTAAGTGATTTACAAACAAGGAAGGCAAAGCCACTCGCAGCACTGTCCAGGCTCGTGGCTGAAGAGGGATTCAATTGTAAGATTTAAAGTAAACGGCGATAGTATCAGCATCAATTACGTTGTAATAGATTATTCGTACGACACGAACAAAACGTCTTCGAGCGGATCCGGGCAAGACGAGAAAGGCAGTATATGATGGTGTTTACACCACTACCTTACGGTAATCACTTGTAAAATGGGAAGAAAATATACAATTATGTTGAAAATTAAGCTGTGATTGTTCTGTGATTTCAAAAATTCCCACAAGCACCGTACATTTTTCACCGGGCACTGTTTACTCCGTTCTATCCGTCGCCCAGCAACCATTGAAACCCAACGCCCATTGATGGCAACGGATTCCCGATTGTTTCTAGTGTTCACACTCAAAGCAAAGTGACCGCCTCCAGTGACCATGGTGGTGGGTAGTGAAAAACCTGGAGAGGAAATGTCCGAAACTACCCAGACCCAGGATGATCGGGAAGGCGCGGAAGGTATGCCGGCCGCATACCTGATGCGACCGGGCCTGGGCGAACGATTCAAATCGGAAAAGATTCGCGACATTATTAACACCGCGCTCACGGAAACACTGACCGGTAAGCGGGAGCCGCTGATGGCCAGCATTTAAGCGCCACAATCACCCGGGAATGATGACGGTCGCACGGTTTGCAGGTAAAAAGTACAACGCCGAGATGGCGGCGGTTTACACGAAAACACTGGCCGACGAAATCAGCTTGCGAGTCCGGGATCTCAATATGCAGAGCTACAAGCACGTGGTGGAGGTGATGCTGGGCCAGCAGCTGGGCGCCGGGTGCAAGTACGTGTCACGGTGCCGCTGGGACCCGGAGACCGACAATCACGCATCGGGCGAATTTACTAATTCCTCCATCTTCTGCGTGGTGACAGTGTTCGGTCTTTATCTGTACTGAGGAGGCTGCGGCGGAAAAGGAGTTGGGAACGGCGAACGATGCGTCAAAATTTGGCCTTTGCTCCGTTTAATTTGGGGTCGCTGGCCCACGAGTGTGTTTGTAAATAGTTGGTGTGTTTTGCTTTGTTATTTTAAAGCCTCATTATTAGATTGTAATAAAAAAAGAGAGCATTTTATTATGTGGCACTCTGAGGGCAAAGTTTTCGTGGTTGCTGAGATCGGACAAAACCATCAAGGTTCCGTGGACGTTGCTAAGCGTATGATACAAACGGCAAAGGTAACAACGCCAACTCGAATGCATTTTTCTATCCACTGACCACCGCCATTCCACCGCTGTTCCACCAGGACTGCGGAGCCGATTGTGTAAAGTTCCAGCGCTCGACTTTGGCGGAAAAATTCACTGGGGCGGCTCTGGCCCGATCGTACGGCGGCCCGCATTCGTGGGGCCAAACGTATGGGCAGCACAAAGCATTCCTGGAGTTTACGCTCGATCAGTACCGCGAGTTGCAACGGTTTGCCAGCGAAGCCGGTGTGCTGTTTACGGCTTCCGCGATGGATATGGTTTCGTTCCGGGAGCTTGAGGAACAGCTGAGGGTTCCGTTTATTAAAATCGGTTCCGGTGATGCCGACAATGTGCCCCTTCTTCGCTATGCGGCTACCCGAACCCGGGTGCCGTTGGTCGTTTCGACCGGAATGCAGAGTTGGGAGCAAATTCAACGGATTGGTAACATTTTTCGAGGCAGAAACAACGTGGCCCTATTGCACTGTATTTCGGCGTATCCAACACCACCGGAGGACACGATGTTGCGCTTGATTCCCCTGTACCGCGATCGCTTTCCGCACCTAACGGTCGGTTACTCGGGACATGAGCTGGGCGTGCAGCTCACCGTTGCAAGCGTGGCGTTAGGTGCGAGGATTATCGAGCGCCACTTTACCCTGGACAAAACGTGGAAAGGCACCGACCATCGGGCATCGCTAGACCCGCCCGAATTCACGCGCATGGTACAGTACATTCGGACGATCGAAGGTAATCCGTTGAAGGACACGGATTGTGTTGAAGAGCTGTTGGCCAACGTATTGGATTCCAGCGATTACGATGGGACCGAGTTGCACAGTGCGCTCAAAAAGATGCACGTAGAGTACCGAAAGATGTTGCAATCGGAAAGACCTTGCCATAACAAGTTAGGTAAATCGTTGGTTTACGCCAAACATTACCTCGCCGGTCACACGCTCCGCGAGCAAGATGTAGCTGTGAAGGTCAGTGAACCCCAGGGCTTGTCACCGTGGTGCTACGATTCCGTTGTGGAGCGAACGTTACGACGAACCGTCGCATTGGACGATCCCGTCCTCGAGCGGCATTTTTCAATGCAACCCTAACCCTGTCGATACGTTGAACAAAGTACAGAATGAATACATATATTTTTCCAGTAGAGACAAAACGGTTCTTAAACATACATCGCCACCACCACCAGTGTTCACTCGGTGGCCCCAACCAGTTCCACGAAACCGCAGCACCGTTCGGGATCGAACAGGAACACATTGCGATGTGGTGCTTCCTTCTGCGATACCACTTTGATGATCTCGTGCGCTACGGCCCCTCCGACGATGGCGGCCGCCGGAGAAATCTGCGCAAACACGTGAACGAACGCATCGTCGGGAACGAGTTCCGGTGCCAGAGTGTCGCGCAGCTGCTGCAACTTCGTGTAATCCTCGCTACGTCGCCGATAATCCGGATCCCGTTTCTCCTCGTCGCGGAACGTTTGCAGAACGCGCAGCAGCGGGAGGGCCGGACCGGTACGCTTCAACTTCCCCAGGAACGTGGCGTCGCGGTAATCGAAATCCAGCAGCGCTTGGTATGGTGGGAAGTGCAGCGTGCGCTTCACCGTCGTGGTGACGATTTCGGATTTCGTTCGCTCTCCCGGCTTCGAGATCACCTTGTGCTTACTGATGTCCTCGGCGAACTCGTGCTCCTGCAAGTCGGCAAAACTGAACCCGAACATTCCCCAGAGGTCGGCGGTAAAGAATTTCACATTCGCCTCACGGCAAGCACGGTTCACGCGCAGCTGTTCCGCGGTCGGGGCACCGATCACGCAGACCACGTCAAAGTTGCGGAAGAACTCGTCCGGTTTCGATGCCAGCGAGGCGGGATCGGCCTTCAGTTCTACCATCGGATTGAGGTTCTGGGCACGGGCGAGCGATGCCTCGGCACGATTACTGCCGACCGAGGTTGGCGGGGCCAAGAATTGCGAGCAAAATTCCGTCGGGGTGACCAGCGCATCATCGAGCAGTGTGACCGACTTAACACCGGTCAGTACGATGTTTTTCACGATTTCTGCTGCCAACCCGTTCAGACCGGCGATCAGAATGCGCGCCCCACGAAGCCTGTCGGAAGACAACGGACGGACGAACGGAGTGAGCGGATTGAACCGGCGGACGCGGAGGGAAGCGTACTCGGCCGTACTTACCGCTTTTGCGAATCCAAACCCCACAGACGAATCTGCCGATCGTACAGCTCGGCTTCATGCTCGCTTAATTCGGTACCATTCGTTCCCACCATCTTCGTTTCGCAAAACCGGTCTACTTTGTCGAAGCAATCACTTCAGTAATGTTTGGCGTCGCCGGCTTGACAGCTCGCTGTCAAATGTGAGAGACTTTTTAACGAAGCCACTCACACGGTGCACCGAAGCACCAGCTACGAAATTCGCAATCGCCCTTTTTCCTGGGTTTAAAAACCTGAATTTCTGTTGAAAAACTGTTCACATTTTTACGATGATCATCCTCGTTTTCGCTTCTTTGTCCGTCCACCCGTTCCATTTCGCAAACCGCACCGAAAATCCTTGTTCCTTCGCCTCACAGAAACCCTTTCGACAGGTTAGTTACGTCATCGAAACGACGCTCGCGGCCGCGATGAAAACAAAACGTCACGCCGTGAGTTTATTTTCGTCGACGGTGGCGGCTTTCAACGGTCATCCGCACGCACAGGAACACGCGCTGGAACCCCCGGCGCAGCTTCTCTACAGTCTCTAAATCCGGGCCCCCCCAAGGGGGCAAGCGCAAACGTAAGGTTAGCACGTGTGTTGTCGCCAGTGTGCCAGTTCGAATCCGCGTTGGGCCGGCAAAATTCAGTCCTTCACCCCGCACCACGCTATAGTGACCGCCGCGTGTGTGTGTGTGCGTCCGTGGTGAAGCAACAGTCCGAAAAAGAAAGTTTGTGATCCGATTAAAGCCGAGAATGGAAGCGGGAAGAATGTTTTGGTTTTTTGCCGCCCTGCGCGTCGCATCGGTGTTTCTTGTGACGACTTTTTTCGCGCCGGACGAGTACTGGCAAAGTCTGGAGGTAGCGCACCGTTTGGCCTTTGGGTAAGTGGACACAAAAATCATCGCGACACCGATCGCGTTGTTGCGTGACATTAGCAACGGCGCGGCGCGCGCACGTGTGCGTGGCGAAGATGATCGTGGATTGTGGGGTCTGATTGGTTCGCTCCGTCTTTTAGCTATGGCCACTTGACATGGGAATGGACCGCTGGCATCCGTAGCTACCTGTATCCGGTGTTCATTGCCGGACTCTACAAACTGCTGGCCCTGCTCAGTCTGGATTCCGTGGAACTGCTCACCATCCTGCCGCGTGTCCTGCAGGCGTTGCTCAGTGCGTACGCCGACTATCGGTTCTACGTGTGGTCAAACAAGAGCAAATGGTCCGTCTTTCTGCTCGCCACCTCCTGGTGCTGGTTCTACGTCGCATCCCGTACGCTGGCCAACACGCTCGAAACGGCCGTTACGATGATCGCACTCAGCTTCTTCCCGTGGGCCTCGGAGTCTACCACGTTCCTGCTGCCCGTGGCACTGTCGTTCTTCCTGCGGCCCACTTCCGTCATTCCCTGGGTGCCGCTGTGTGTGTATCACATTAAAAAGTCCTCGCACCCAACCTGGGAACTCCTGCTGAAACGGTACCTTCTTGTCGGGCTGCTGGTCGGAGTGGTAAACATCGCCGTGGATAGCTACTTCCACGGTGCGTTCGTCGTTACGGCCTACGAGTTCCTTCATCACAACGTGCTGCAGGGCGTTGGAAGTTTCTACGGCGAGCACCCGTGGTACTGGTACGTGTCCACCGGCTTGCCAATCGTGCTCGGAGTCGGTATCGTCCCGTTCGTCCTGGCGTGCTACGATACGGTACGCAACCGCCAAGTGTACCCGCAACGCATGGTGCTACTTTCGTCCATCCTGTTCACGGTGGCCCTGTACTCGGTGCTTTCGCACAAAGAATTCCGCTTCCTACTGCCGGTCCTGCCAATGTGTCTGTTCGTATCGTCCGATTATCTCTCACGCTGGAGTCGCAAAGCATCGAGGTAACGAATACCGACGTCCGCGAATGGGATTCAAATGGAAGTGTTGATTCGATGACTCTGTCCCTTTTCAGCAAGCTGATTTGGTTCGTGGCGCTCTTCATAGTGGCCGTCAACGCGCTGATGGCGGGATACACCGGACTCGTCCATCAGCGCGGCACACTAGACGTGACATCTTACCTCGGGTCGACCACCGGCGAGTATCGCGATGAGTACCGAAATGAAGCGAAAATCCTGTTCCTGATGCCCTGCCACTCGACCCCGTTCTACAGTCACGTGCATCAGAACGTGACGATGCGTTTCTTGCGCTGCGAGCCGAATCTGCAGGGACAGGAAAACTACGTCGACGAGGCGGACCAGTTCTACGGCAATCCGATGGGATGGATCCGCCGAAATCTGCCGGTTCATCCGCGCAGCGCTCTCCCGACGCACGTCGTTGCGTTCGATGTGCTGGAACCGCAAATCAAGGACTTCCTGTCGATCTACCACGAGAAAGCCTCGTTCTTCCATACGGACTATCCCACGGAACGGGTCGGCCAGTACGTAAAGGTGTACGAACGGTTCGACCCGAATGCTGCTCCTACGACGACCACCACCACGGCTGCTCCGTCTTCTGCTACGGAGCACGTCGAAGCCGATGACCAACAGTACAATCCCGACGACGAAGAGGCTGTGTAGAGTCCGTGCCGCCTAGAATGGCCCTTTTTTCATCCTTTACATTCAATTTAATTTACTTTACCGTTTCATTAGTGGCGTGCTAATTTTTAAGAACATATTTTCCGGTTCGGTGGCATTTGAAAGCAAACGCGCCCTTCCCGATGCAATCTTCCTTCCAAACGGGGGGAAGTAAATGAGTTTCTTTTTCTACATCGCTTGAAAACTTAACGACAATTGTGTAATACTTAGGTTTAACCGATCTTTTTTTATTTGTGTTGCTCGAGTTCAAAATGATTTCACATCGCTTCGTCATTAGCAACATCCACTGCCCACTGTCTGGCTTAGTGTTTGCGTGTGTGTGTGTGTGTGTGTGTGTGTGTATATGCGAATGAGGTTCCTCCGGACCGGAGGAATGCTCGTATAAAGAAGTTTTGTGTCAACATTAAGGAGAAATAAAGACAAATAACAATTTTTAAAAAGTCGCAAATCGCGTTTCTTTTCATATCGTTGTTCACACGAAAAGCACGCAGCCTTCAGGCAGGCTGGCTGAGTACGTTCTATTTTGACAGACGCTTTTCGCGCGTATACAAAAGTCGAACCGAAAAGCCGGTGTTTGCTTTGATTTAATATTGCTTTTTGTGCGGTGATATGTTTCAGACTTCTGCTTTGGATTTGTGGAAGGAAGAATGCGAACGCATAGGAATACTGACGTTCTGCAAGGATCTCGACCTGGCCCTGGGCACCGGCATTGCACAGGGGCTGATTACCGAACTATGCGGCCGTCCCGGTAGCGGCAAAACACAGTTTTGGTGAGCATGAACAATCCCAGTGCACCAGACTGTGAAAAAAAAAAAAACGAACCCCTCTACTGTTGCTCCTAGCTTGCAGCTCTCAGTAAACGTTCAAATACCTCACCAACTAGGCGGTCTAGAAGGACGGGTTGCCTATCTGGACACAAAATACGGATTCTCTCCGCAACGGATACAAGGTAAGAGACGAGGAGCAGCACGTTCCGTCAGAAAGCCGGGCTAAGGGAGATAATATTTCTACGACTTTTTTTCGTACAGACATGGCAAAAGCCTGCCTCGATCATTGCACGAAACTCATCGCCTCCGTACCGCACAAGTACAACGCACAAGAGATTATGGCCGGCTTCACAATGGACTCGATCATGAACAATATCCTCTACACGCACGTGCGCAATTGTTCACATATTATGGAGGCAATCGCCGTGTTGCAGAACAAATGCTACGCCGGCGAGAAGGTTAGTTACCACCGAAATACCATTCGAGATGGCGCTTGATTACTGGTCCATTACTCCGCTCCGCTAGATTAAACTGATCATAATAGACTCCCTATCGTTTGTGGTGCGCAACACGATACCACGGACGCTCGAACGAGTGAAACGTCTGCACGAAATACTTACCCCGCTCCACAAGCTAGCCCACCGGTTTGGCTGTGTCGTAAGTAGTGATCCCACTTCCCGTTTCGGACCATTTTTAGGCAAAGTTTCTACTTTCGCTAGGTGGTCGTAACGAACGACTTGACGACGAAAATTACGGATTCTAAGAAGCCGTTCGACAACATCCAAATCGTACCGGCCCTCGGCGAAAGCCACAGCCACAAAATTAACCAACGCATCATACTTGGACGGGATGATACGAACGGGCAGCAGCAGCACTTGAACCGCTATATTGCATCGATCGTGAAGAGTCCCACCACGCCCCCGATTTCGGTCGCATTTATCATTGAAACCGCGGGCATTCGTGATGTGCGACAAGGCCGCACGCAAGCGCCTTGAAGCGCGAAGCAAAAGAGGATTGGAAGAGGATCGGAAAGAGAATGCTAACCCTGTCTGCATAGGTGTACCTTTATTAACCAACCAACTGTGTGGTATAAACTAGAGCAACAAACAACGATCATGGATAGGGCTCGGGTTAGACGGATCTCTTGTGTGGTTTTGTACGATTAACGATCAACGTGATCGGGCGAAACGCAGAACGGCGCTGTGAGGAGGATGATGTGGGATTTTTGTTGCAGAATCAGAAGAAACCTGCTCAGTAGGAAGTGAGCGTTACTAGAACATCGCGATAGTCACCGCTCAGATCGTCCTGAAAGGAGTAGGAAGAGTTCAAAGTTCATCATCAACGCCCTGCGGTTCGGGGGAGCGTACGATCAACAAGCATTCACGCGACACAGGGCGGAGTGTGCAAAGGATAGGTGGTGAGTAGGGTGTTTTAGTATGTTTTTGTTATCAAACGTTCGTCGCAACACACTTCTGCTACTATTACCGCAAAAACAAATTTTTATTTCTTCAATATCTACAATGTCCTACTATCGATCGATCGATCGATCAAGGGCGGGGCTGTGGACGGTGGTGATCACAAGTTTACCAAGGGCAAACAACCAACAACTTTTGTTTGGTAACTGTGTTTGCTTTTCACAGTAAATGCGCGTATGAGTGTAAACACTCCGCTCTCTTATGGATTAATTTTAGTACGCAGCTAGTTCGGCGAGCAAATTGCCTAGATCACTTCCCAGGTCGTCCTGGAAGAAAAATGTGTGAGGACACTCGTTGCATTAGAGAGAGGTTTGTGAGAAAGGAGGCCATTAGAGAACCAAGCGCAGCAAGAAGCTTAAATTTTAAAAGAGAAAACCAACTCTTAGGTGAATAATGAGTATATATTTGTCCCATATGTTGACCCTTCATACAATTGACTGTGCAACACAATAACTAATAAAACAAAATTGGAAAAACAAGGGAACACTTTTGCCTGCTTGGGGAAATTCAGAAACGATCGCACGAAGCCGTAAGCCGTATGGCTCTCTTTCTCTATTTCCTGATCCTGAATAACAAAAGGCGCTGGAGAGTGCGATTCGAGTGCAAACCATGTCGGCTAAATAAATGCATGCATGCCGGATGCATCATTCGGGACGCGTTTAAAACGAGGCCAGGGTTGCCAGGAGGTCGCCTAGGTCACCTCCGACATCCTCCTGCGAACGAGAGTACGGTAGGGACTGGTGAGTGGGGCATCATGGAAACATTTGCACAGCTCCGTCACAGTTTGGATCGACGAAAACTAATTTAGATCATGTTCATCTAGGGTGCTAATTAAGTCCAAAACATATAATTTCGTGTGCGAATGTAAGAATGGAATCGATAATCTCCTGTGGACGCTTTAAGCGCGTAAAATGATTTAAGGAGGGTATCGACTGTTTCCAGACGATATAATACTGCGCGTAATGTAGGGTTTAATGCCTGGCACGGCACGTGGTGTGCTAATCTTTTGTGCGTTTTCTGGGACCACACACACACATTGGTTTGGATGGCATTTTAATAAGCGGCCAAATGATACAGCAAGTTAGCATTATCGCCTCCAAGATCCTCCTACAGCAGCGGCAAGGGTTTCGTGATATACGTTGTGTTGTGACAATGGACAAAAATGGACCAAAAAGGGAGAAAGAGAAAAAAAACACGCCACATATCAATCAACAAATTTCAATGTGATGTGCTAGCTGGGTTACAATAAATCGTGTGCGAGAATGTAAAAGGACGCTTATGTAGAACTAAGTTAAGGTTCCCGAAATCGGTTACGGTTGTTGTGTGATGGATTAGTTACAAGGCATGCACAGTTTATAACCGATTAAGGCGCACTACACTGAAGCTGAAATTAAACTTCTACACAATTTACCCCCGGGGGGGTAGCGCTACTAATCATACCAACAAAACACACGGTGCTGCTCCCCATAGTCCACGGCACGTTTTCTTGTTCAGTTAACTGGTTTTATTGGCCAATTTGTTTGGGAGTTTTGTTTAAACATCTACTACGTTAAACAATACAACAAACGGTCTGAACTGGTTTGAAATAAATTTGCAATACACAGAGCTTGTCCTGTGCGTCGGGAGAGGCTTGGGAAGTGAGTGGAAAACGTTGCAAAATAAATGAACGGGCAAAAACAAAAATGGAACACTCAATACGTAAGTGGAACATTACTACTGGCGGCTGTGATGTTTCGTTTATATAAGGGTAGGTTCTTGGAACCTTTAAGGCCTACGGCGGTTTTGTGCTTGACACTCAGAAGCACGGACTGATATTTCCTGGTTGGTAGTGAGGTTTATGAACTAAACTTGAATTTGAATTGTTTTTACATTGTTTCAGGGACTCTCTCCTTTCTCCCTCGTTTCTCCGTAGTTGGCAAACACTAACCAAGCGCACCATCGTGAAAATCGATGGCGATCGACAGAGTGTGAGAGATTGTTGGTTCCTCTTTTGCATTCAACGCTTGGCGATCGCGCTCAAAAACAAACACCCTTATCGGCAGCCGCTGATTGCCAGCAGAGCCTTTTTGTAATCGCCCGATGTATCGCCCTGGAAGAACAGCAGCAGTAGTAGAAGTGGTGCGTTGAAAATGATAAATTTTAGTATATTTTAGCCAAAAGAGATTGTAAGAGAACGCAGGAAAGGAAGAGAATAGGAGATGAAGGAGAACAAATGAATTATAACACGGATTGGGGAGTGATGACGAGAAAACGATAGCAACCTTCCGGACACAAGCTGTTGGCTTCGCAACGCCGCAAAGATAACAAGCGCGTTATTTTACAAACAGGTGGCATTCTTTGAACAACTAGAATTAAGCACAGCATTGCAAATAATAGCAACAAAACAGTGAACAGTTTGGAAATCAAAAGAAGTGCGCAATCGCTGCTCTACGCTTCTACAATTGTTGATGTTTAAATTTATGATAAAAAAAAGATTTACGTACAAAACATTAAACGGTCTGAATTGGATTAAATGTGAATTGGCGAATTGATATGCAAAAGATGGTTTAAATTTAGGATTGTCGTGTAGAAACCGACGGAGAAACAAATTTACATATTAGATCAAGCCGCGTCACCTAGCGCACGAAGTGATCAAAGATAAGTTAACAGACACGCACGCACGCGTCCGGTTGGTCTGGTTGTAATGTTTACTTTGAAAATTACGACAAGTGTTATTACCATGCCGTTCTCCGCAAGTGGGCCACATGGGAGGGAACAATGTTTGTCCCGGCGGACGGATACGCAGTCAAGGGCGTGTTTCTGTCCACTGTTAGCAATTAATGAGTTTGAATGAGTGTGTGTGGTAGGTAGGGTGTGGTAAAGGTGAGGTTCGTGTAGTAGTTTTGATGAAGATTTCCGACACAGATGAACTTCACACCGCGGCAAAAGTGTGTGGGACGACAAATACGTGTAGCAAATGATAGGAAGCCAAGAGGGGACACGGCGAACAGTGTGACAAACAAAAACACAACATACCTTAATCCACGACTCGAGCGACTTGCCGTACATCTCCTGGAAAGCTTCCTTAATATCGCCGAGATCGATCTCCGATCGGCTAACGATGATGCGGATCAGCGTCTTATCGTTGGTTCCCAGGCCCGCCATCGAGTTGTGGAGACGCTTCGAAAAGTACTGCACTTTCGATCGGACGCATCGAACTGCGGGCAAGCGAACCGATCATTACCAGAGTCTCCGATTACGCCGATCGTCGTTACTCACCGATGGCTTTGAAGCCCTCCTCGATGGCTCCACTGAATTCGCGCTTAACGGCGTCCTCGACCGGGTGTCCAGCCAGATTCTCGTAGATATCGAAGACGGCCCGCAGCTGCTGGTAGGAGCGCGTCACCAGAATCTGATTGAAAACGGACTCATCCGTGCCCCACTGGCCTTCGCCGGCTTCGTACAGTGCCTGTGCATCGGCGGCGGCGGCACCCTCGTCCACACCCTAATTTACACACAGTCGTTGTCAAATAACCATCGCACCATCGACTAGAGGCCCTAGAGAAGAGCACGGTAAGTTGGTACTTACGTTGTTCTCGTCACGGTTGCCCTGCACCAGCGACACGCACAGCCGCTTGAACGCCCCGCTTGTGTCCCCCTTGAGGTCCGACTCGAGCGAAACGTTGTACATTTGCTCGTAGAACTCGGCGATCGTGCGGATACCGTAGTTCGACAGCGTGCACAGAATCTCGATGATCGCTTCCTCATCCGTGCCAATGCCCGAAATGGCATCGTGCAGCTCCTTGGCGTAGAACTGCGGCAGCGGGGTCATCAGCGCGAGGATGACGTCCTCGAACTTGCCACCCAGCTCCGACTTTAGATCGCTGATCAGATCCTTACCGAACGAGGTCTTAAACGCCTGGGCGATCTCAAGACGCTGCACGATGCCGCGGCGGGCCAGCACCTCGATTATGGCCTTCTCGTCGGTGCCGAAACCCTTCATGGCGGTACGCAGCGTGGCCGCATCCTCGTTCGCGTCGAACGGATCCGCCGGGTAGACGGTCGGCGTGCACTGCAGGATGGGAACATGTTGGCATTAGTCGTGGGATCCAAATTCGGGTTCTACGGCGGTGATCTGATCTGAACTAAAATTGCACTCCAATCGTAACGTATGCTCTTGCTCCATTAATCATGCCGGGTGTCCTTCTTTCGATACCAACTCACCGGTACCACCTCCACGGGCGGGTCAGGTTCTTCCACTTCATCCTCCTCCTCCGACGAGGACACGGACATATTGCCTATCGAATCGAACTGATCGTACATACAGCCACCGGAACCCCTGTGCCGGGGACCTCGCAGCAAAACTCGTGTCCTTTGAACGAGCTGGTGCTGAAGTTTCCCAAAACGGATGCGCGGTTCGCCCGATTGTCGAGCGCGAGTCGGCGGCGCAAGCACCGAATGGCCGGTTAAGGAAATTGGAAAGTCTTTGTTATGGCACATCGCAGCAAAACTACTTCGCAGTCCGACATTAATTACATTCCGTGTAGCATTCACTAGACAAAAATGGGTGACGATAGTGCTTCGTCATGAAGATCCTTTACGTTCTAGGTTCAGGATAGGACTGGAGCTTCAGCTTCAGAAGCTTGGTTTACTCCGGTTCCGAGGGGCACGACTTTGGCTGCACCTTTTATCATCTTCATGCAATAATACGAAAATTGGCTTCTATAAAAGAGTACAATAAATCAACTCTCTATCCCTGCCTGTGCCCTGCCCTGCCTTAATAATTACTAATTTAGACCACCGCCCGGTTTCTCACATTTATAATGGACTTCGCGCGATTGCCGCCGGAATGCGTACGGTGACCAACAAAAGCCGCGGGTGTGGTCGATCGATTATTTGTCCCACCTTTTCCTTTTTTTTTGCTTTTCCATGGTTATCAAAACGTGTTAGTAGAGCAGCGTAAAAGGATACCACAATTACGGCATGCTTTCGTTTCCATTTCGCCGTTAGAAGGAAATAATCGATACGACGCTGTACGGCCACAAAATGTTAGGTAGGCCCAATCAGACGTTTTGGCCTGGCTGGATGGTAAAACATGCCAATTGTTAGACCTATCAAATGGCTTCACTTTCAGCGTCAATCCCGTGACACGGCAACTTTCACGAAATTGAACGCTTCAGTATTTAAGGCAACCGTGAAACATATCGGCGAGGTCAGAGATTCGACGGTGGTTTCACCTCGCGCTGCTACGGAGTGACAGTCGACGGTTTATGATGAAGCCACTTCAATGTCATAACCTGCGGGTCACACGCTAGCGCATACTCGTTTGAAGGTTTCCGAGCTGTGAAACGCCTTTTGTGCCAGTTAATCTTTAATTCTTATTACTATATTACTTTGGAAACAGTTCCGAATCAGTCACGCCCTTGTTTGCATTCATCGATCTCCATTCCATTGCACCACTTTCGCTCTCGACCTATCAAACAAGACCTTGCTCGAGATCGGGAAGATTAAGCACTTGCCATATTATTGCCGGATGCCGGATGCTACGCATAATATCCTTGGCGCCTAACTGACTAGGCGCTTGAACAGCATAGGGCCTCGCCTGAAAAAAAGAGAACGCAACACCGTCCGCTCACTGCTGTCCTCCATGCCCGTTAGTGCCCATTTTATGGCAAGTCTCCAATTTCCGCGTTAAATCATCGGGTGGGCTCAAAGGAGGAAGGTCTTATGGAGCGTTCGACACTATGTGGCATCGTCATCTTCCTTGGCGCTTCGTATTGGCGCTAGTTTTGTGTGGAAACAGATCTGCGGAGGGCGGATGATGTCATTCTGTAGGAACCATCGTGTCAGGGCCAAACTTAATCATAGAGAGGAAGCGACAGAGTCTTCGAAAAGCATCGGTCTCTCGCTCGCTCCCTCTCAACGAGATTTGATTGCGCTCTGACGAATTATAGTGAAACGAAGTGAATCACCGCACGCTACCACCTGACTCACGAGTTTCGTGAGAATTGTAAGAGTGGCAAAACCTCCAAACGCCTCCATAGTTTGGAAGCGGGTTATTTGTTTTTGTTTTGGTTGAAAGCACGTGATCTAATCACATGTTGCTGATATGATATTAGTGACATAATGTCCCATCGATAAGCTACCAGAGCTTGGGTTGTGCTGTTACTAATAGGTCAACAAATCTTTATCGTTCGCCATTGTGATTGTAGTTGATAAGACAACAAAACTGTGCACATACACGACACACAGTAGTGTCGTTTTGCGTAGTTTGTTGGACACAAACTGGCATTTGAAAGAGTCATAGGCAGGGAGCATTAGGACTAACTATACCGACGCTACACAACTTATACATTACGGTTACAACTGGACTATTACACGGTTCATACCCTCATTAAAACAACTTCAAAGCCATCACTCATGATTCACGCTGTCCCCATGGTCTGTTGCAGGGTTTGCGTGAAACGTTTGCTAAAAACAATCGATATACTTGTGTTACACTAAGTGAAGCTGCACAGCTACACCATCATGCAGCAGTACGGTGTGAGCTACGGACGATAGTATCTTCGTGCAACTGTCCTCCAAAACCGACGCAACGTTGCCTATGCTTTACAAGCCACTTATTGTGTATTTACTAGCGCGCGTATGTGAATGAACTAATTCTCTAGAGTATTATTCACCACCCGTGTACGTTACGCGAAGGCCACAAGGTGGGAAAGCATCGGTTCTAGTACGTACTTGGAATGGATAATACTGCGATGAGCTCATGTTTCCGATTTGCTTGTAGAAGGTACTGCTGGTAGCAAAGCACTAGTTTCTGTAGCTGCAACGAGAAGTATAGAGATAAATGAAATTAAACATATGCAAACAAGCCCAATGGAAATTAAGTTTTCTCTTATCCAATAGCGTCACGATGGCGGCTTCCTTCAAACGCAGCTTTTATTTTCTCATTTCTTGCCCCGCACCGTCTCTAGGCCTACTGCACCCTGCCTTGGAAAACGGTACCACTATATCAATTTGTCACAGCAAACGACGTTCGAAAAACTATTTTAACCGATTGCTACACAAATGTTTTCCAAACGAAAATGCCGCCGCCTACTGCAGTGCAGTAGGTGCTGGTTTGTGCGCACCAATGCAGTTGAGAACGGTTGCCAAGCACGATAATCGCTCCACGTGAGTCTATTTGATCTCAAACCTTTGTGCGGTAGATCCCACGTGAAAAATCCACGGTGGACAAATTCCAGCGTAATAAAACGTGAGGTGGGTCTGACTCGCGTACCAATAGCTAAGCAATGCTATCTTTTGTCTGGCAGAGGTTGCACAAGGAATGTTAAAGAACCACTAACAGTTGCTTGGGACGGCGCACACACAGTAGGCGAACCATTGAAATTTAATTCATCATTAGTAACGCATTAAGGAGAGAGTTGACGAAACCGAGCCATTCCAGTGCCATCATCTTCCGCATAAATTGTCTACTACGATGGACTAGTGAATATCGTTAGTGTTTCGTGACTAATAATGATTGAAAGTTTCTTTTCCATGACACACGCGTACAGATGAGTAGTTCGATTGAAATGTACTATAGCGTGACTCACAACGGCTACAAACTTGTGTCCTTCATGTAACAATAAGCATTTCAACAATGTCAACGACTATGTTTCAAACGAACGTTTTCAAATCAATTCGATAGACTTCGTTTGAAACGAGCATAAACACGTTTTTGAAGGTGGATGTTTCTCGGATGATGTCATAAATCGGAAACGGAACAAGTTGTGCGCGTATGCGTTATGTGCTAATTGAACAAGTTTTGCACCTACACCAGCGAGAAGGCTTCGTCGTGCATGATCAACTATACGATCTCTAGAGAGCGATCGAATCCGTGTAGAAAATCGTAAAACTTCTAATAATAAACAAGTAAAGGGTATGTTTTTCACGAGAATTTCCTACACCCAGCCCGATTCAACGTTCTTTTCCAGCATTCGTATTTACGGCTAGCTTCACATGTGTCCATCCCAGACACGACAAACAATTTTTGCCGCAGCGTGCATTTATGTTTTTCTACCGCATTTGCAAGGTTTTTTTTTCTCTGACACGTATACACATTTCGTAGCAGCAGCACATTCAAGTTTCCGTTACGCTACAGCAACGGTGACAATAGAAAGTAATGGGACCGACGTGTTCACAACACCGAGAGAAAGCTAAGAAAATATGCTACACCAACAACTCATCGTTAAATTTAGCCGGTAGCCGTGAAATTTCAGCGAACAGTAGCAGCGTAGCACACAAACCGCATTGAACCAAAAACACCACACACCATCGTCACTTTAAACAAAGCTGTTAAATCATTCGCAAAAAGGTGGAATGGTATTGGTGCTGCTAAATGTTTCATTTTCTTCTGAATCATCTTATTTTCCCTTTGAATTGTTCGTCCGCCATCACTGCCCAAACGAGATGACCCCGGCTCGCCGGCAGATCTTGATTCCGCGAAGCGAACTCTTCTTCTTCAATGCGTCGTCCTTTCTTCGGCATTCCGTCAATTTACTGCAATCTCCAACGTAAAGTCGCTACGACGAATTTGGAGGTTGTTGCTTCCATAAAAAGCATTTGGTGACGACGCAAACACACAGAGTTATGCATGCACTCGATTTTTTTCGGTCACAGTAAGCGTGGTTTCTCTTTCGACTGTTTCTCATTGCCTGCACTACACGGTTTTGCACTTTATTATATTATTATTATAAAGTTAAAAACTAAAACACTTGATAAAGTAACGATTAAAACTATATAATACCAAAGAAGCGTACAAACGAATGATGATTTCCAACCGCACTCAAAAACACAACCGTCCGCTTGAATTAGAAAACACTGTTTTGGAAAACTAGTCTGTGTACTTTCTGACTAACCTGACTAGAAGAAATGCAAACCTGACTTTTGAACCTTACTTTTCTTACCAACTTCTGAACTTCTCTTTTCTGTGTCTCTCTCTCGTTTCTCTGCGCTCTCTCTTGAGGTTAGTGTGCACAGTAGGTGATAAATTTTGCAACCATCTACTAAATCGGTCGTTCCGAGGCAACTACATTTGTTGGAAATGTTTTCAATTGACAATAGACTTTTTCGTTTACTAATCGATTGAGTTTAGTAAGAAATAATGTAATATAATAAAGACCAATGAAACGAAAAAACTTGTATGTTTCTTGTATGCTTTTCTCGGTTATAAGAAACGTAATATTTAAATTAACAATGTTTCCTGTGTTTGTCGTTTCTCGGTTGAAACTGTCTGTCCGGACAATAGCGCGCACTGGAGCTTACGTTTTTTCGATAGCGGAATAGATAAATTATTTATCTACTAAACTTCCGTAAGCATCTTCTTTTGCAATTGTTATCTTACCTTGGAATCCTGCGGAATATCCCGGACTTAGCGACAGACAGATAGTGAATTTACTATCCAAAAAGCAACGTTTCAAAAAAGGCTTTTCTACAGTCTTTCAGGCGATGACTTCAACAACCATGATCATCTTGCTGTTTAGCTTAATTTAAGCGTCTAGAGTAGCGTGACTCAGGTGCTGTAAGATGAATTGAGACTTAATCATCTGGTGACGACACTATTCGCTTTTCGATGTCGACACTGTTACTCATTCAGCTCAGCATCATCATTTGTGACGCTATGAAACGCTCAAACCATTACGTCTCATTGCTTGCGAAATTCTATTCGTCAACGAGACATCGAAGAAACCATTCACAAAGATGCGTAATGCATATTACAAATTCAGTTAAACTCTAAGTTTATTTTTTATTTTTTGTTAACTGCCATTTCACTAAACGAAACCCTTAAGCTCAATTGATTTGCTCTGCAAATATGTATATGGAAATATTTGTTTTAAAATTTAAGCAGACCTATTTATTGGCTATCGTTGGTTTGCGATTTATCGGAAATTCTTAGCAGAAACCGGGTAAACTTGAGTGCGAGAGGTTTGACAGCTCATGGTTTTCATGAAACATTGCACGCGTTTTACGCCGTCGTTTTACGCCACACGAGTGGCGCTGTCTGTTTTGTGTACAAGATGGCATATGGCGTATGTAGTGGTGAAGGCGCAGCAAAGCGTAAACATCTATCAATACTTACCCCAGCATTTTTTCGCTGTTCTGCTCTGTTCGCAATTACTTTGAAGTTTCGGACCGTTTCGTTATTCTGCGCGCTAGAAATTGGTGTTGGAAAGTTCGTTGCCAAAACATATCCGTTCACTTCGTTGCCGTCGCCTCGTAAGCAAACTCGTAGCGACGCGCAAAGGCATACAAGCGCCAACGCTGTGCGACCTTCGCGACCGTGCGGCCATTTTGTGTGCAATCGTGTTCGGTACAAGTCGCCAGCAACCGCCGCGTGAAAAGATCTCCCGGTTCCGGGTTGTCCCGGGCTTCCCGCGCCCACCCATCAATTGCCACCAGCAGCCGGAACTCACCTTTCCCGTAAGCAAAATAATAATAATATTTATTTAGACCTGATTGCTTAAAGCTATACAGGTAAGGCTTACAAATCTAAGGAGACGAGAGGAGATAGTAGAGGGAAAGAACCGCAAAACGGACAACAAAGTCGAGCGAGACTCCATTGTGAGGCAGTTCAACAGCAGTTAGTCGGCGTAGAGGGTTTGGAGGGGACAATGGGACAATATCACAATAAAACATAACTTCATGATTGGTGCACTCATTTTGGGTTGATTTTTAACAAAAATAAATTCACGATCACCTCGCTCCTGGCTTGTTTGCAGATTTGAGACCATGTCCGCCCCGGAGTGGAAGCGTGACGCTACGGAGCGTCTCATCGAGGAATACCGAAAGCATCAGGTGCTGTACAACATGCGTCATCCGCGTTATTATAACAAGGGTGCCCGGAACGAGGCGGTCACCCGCTTGCTGGACGTAGTACAACAGTATCGGCCGGAAACGACGCCCCAGGATGTGCTTCGCAAGATTCAAACACTCCGCACGCAGTTCGGACAGGAAACCTCAAAATCACGACGCTTGACTCAGTCGGGAAAGATGTACCAACCCACGGCCTGGTGGTTCAAGGGGTTGAGCTTCCTGCAGAACCACATCAAACACCGCTCGTCCAGTCCGGTAGATTCCGACAGCTCGTGGAAGCAAGAGGTGGACAACAATAGCTCGATCAACGTGTCGATCGTGCGGAACGCCAACAACGATGCGGAGCTGAGCAACATAGAGTACGATCACTCGATGGATCTTGATTACGATAGAGAAATACACTACGAGATCAACGCGATCGAAGACATAAAGAACGTGAAAACGCTCGAAGTTAAACCAGTCATAATGGCGTCCAGCAGCTCAGCAGCGTTGCAGAGGCATAAAATGAAAACTCAAAGCAGGTGCGGGAGTCAGGAACACTACTACCAGGAACCTTCGCAATCACCGCAACCGACTGAGTACACAACGGCGTTTCAGACGTCCAATATGCAAGAACAATCTGTTGCCAAACAGGAACTAATCAGCGGTAACACCGTTACCGAAATCGTGGTGGTTAGCGAGCGGTGTAAGAGTCTCGGCAACTTTATCGCATCACAGATGGCCTGCATTAAGGACGATTACTTGTTCTACGAGGCGCAGATGGAAATGCTGAACATCATGAACCGGGGTGTCCTGCGTCAGTTGGCTATCGACAAGAGCAATCGAGAAGCGGCCAACGGGGAAACGTCCAGCAACACGCACTCATAGTTGAGCGAACGAATCGCATCTAGCGATCACCAAGCAAAGGATCTTCACGCCTACCCAGCAGCACCGGAGTCTCCTGAAGATTTGTTTATCGAATAAGTGACGACACTGTAAAAATTAGGCTAACCAACCCACTTCGAAGGACGAAAGTGTGTGCGCTCCTAGTTAGGTAGTCGGGGGCCAGATTTGTTCCCACAAATACGGGACCTGACGAGAGTGAAATGTATATCTGAAAAGCCCAGACACGTAAAAGGTATTTGCTTTGTGAATATTATATATTGGGGCGTTTGAATTTAATCACAATCTGGTACAAAATAAATTTGATCCTTTTCTTAAAGATTCGTCGTTGCGTTGTGCTTTTCCGGCCGAGTCGGGGGATTCTGTATAGTTTTCTGTTCCTCGGTGGTCGCTTGGAATGGGATGGAAGAATGTCGTAGAATTGATTGGTCTGTTCCGCGCTTAGTTCGCGCTGGTACCGTTCGTGTCGCCGGCGATCCGCTCGATGTACGCTTGCCACAGTCGATCGCGGTAGATGCGTGCGGTTTCGGCCGGCGATTTGGAGTTTAGGATTCCACGGCCGACGACACAAATGTCGGCGCCCCGCTCTTTCACCACTCGATCGGGGCTGTCGTACAGCTGGCCAAGCTCATCGACACCCTCCTCTAGTTTGATGCCCGGTGTTAACTGCAGAAGGCCGGGCGAAGCGACCAAATCCTTGCTCTGACACACGATGCCTGCCACAAAGTCCGTGTCCATTTCGGTGGCGATCTTCATCGTGGCGGCCGAATACTTTTCATCGGTCAGTGCGCCTTCAGTGCTCATTTCGGCGAGCAGAAAGACACCCCGAAGCGAATCGGCCGGCCGTTCACCGATCACCGATTTAAGTCCCTTCAGCACTCCCTGGCCCGGCAACGAGTGTACCGTCACCAGATCGGCCCAATCAGCGATTTGATGCAACCCGCCGGCGTACTGCTGCGCGACCGTATTGCCAATATCGGCAAACTTTCGATCCTCCAACAGTAAAAAGTTGTGCTTCTTGGCCAGCAATTGCAGCGAGTGGGCGAACTGGATGCTGAAATCGCTCACGATGTCGACGTGCGTTTTCAGCACACAGATGTATGGTCCGGCAGCTTCGGCTAAATTCAGTATGGCCTCGGTTGTGGTTAGATCGGCCGCCAGACAGAGAGTCGTCTTCTTGGCGGCAATCAGCCGCAGCAGCTTCTTCGCTAGCGGACACTTGGCTAGATCGGCTCTCGCTTCGAACGTCATACGGACACGGCTCAGCTCGTTTATCACCTTGGTGCCGTTGCCGTGCATGAACGAACCATCGCTCCGGATCTGGCACGCAGCGATGTACTTGCCCACCGCCTTTACCGTTCCCTCTTCGATGAGCTTCGCTTCCAACACCACCTTCAGCAAATAGGAAAGCGTGAACAGGGAATGCATTCGAACGCCCTTTTCCTCCGTGTTCTGCACGCCTCCCTGTTCGCGATCCACCACAACGATCGCATCGGTCACGATCAGTCCTGCACGAAAAGAGAGCAACAGCAAACAGTATTCAAGTTAGCAATCGAGCACGTCCCGCCAAATCATAGCAAACCCCGTTCCCGACTCACCCTCCGACCGGAGATCGTCCACCGTTTCCAAAATACTCGAACCGGACGTAACGACATCCTCGATGATGAGACACTTGTCGCCGGCGTTAAATTTGCCCTCGATCAGCTTTTTCGTGCCGTACTTTTTCGCCTCCTTGCGGCGTATCAGCATCGGTTTATTGCCCTTAATTGAAATGAGCGTAGCAATCGGCAGCGCGGTGTACGGAACGCCACACAAGTGGACACCCGCCGTGTCCAGCTTCTTTTCGGCGATAAACTCCGTCAGCAGATCCGCCAGTGTGTCCTACGTGCGGACAGTGGAATTTCGATCAATTACAGTTCCAATTTTCTGGCCACCAAAACCGCTTCGCTTACCATGACATCCGGATGACTCACCACCACACGCAGATCAAAGTAGACCGGCGAATTTATTCCAACCTTCATCTTAAAGTCACCGAATTTGAACGCATCGATCTCGAACAGCTTCAAGGCCAGCTTTTGTAGTGCCGCTTCGTCAGGCATTGTGAATTTTTGTTTTTTTTTACCCCTCAGACAGCCCCGTAAATCAATGCACGTGGTTCGCACGGAGGAGTCTGAAATGCCTAAAACGCGGACCAGACAGCGGCGAAAAGGCACAAAACACAATCTGAGGTGACAGATCTGCACTCCGGTTGGATTCGGCTGATGACTCTTCTCTCTTTTTTACACACGCGGCACAGGAAACAAATCAAGCACCGCTTAAACAAGGCACGGGTTAACAAGAACTAAATCGGCTATTCGCCGGAATGCAATCCTAAGCTCGGCAGCTCTTCACACAAGCGCAAATACGCGAACACTACCAACACTACTATCGTTGGACACAGTAAACCCATACGCAAACGCAGCAGACGCGTGTGCATTATTATTATTATTATTATTATTATTCTCGTGCACGTGGAGCGTGCACGGGCTCGTGACATTGCCCTTTCCCTCTCTACCCCCTTCAGGACCCTTCATCCAGATCCTACCTATCGGTATCAGCAGGAATTTGCAGTGCATGTGCAAATGCATCTATCGTTCTGTCATCAAGATCATCCCGTTACGAGCTAAGGTACGGGGCGAAACTGTCACATTAGGCCACCGGTACGCCGGCTAAAAAGGGTTGGGATCGGCGAAACAAAATACCCTTTCACGGGTACCTTAACGCTGCGTGGTTCGATTTAACACGTTGGTATCGTTTCAAAGCCCTAAAAAATGATAAGAACTTTTATCATGTCAAAGAAAGTAGAACACGTTTGGCCTCTTATCGTGTTTTAACAATTACGCAGCAGACAACTGAACGGGTTCCACTGACTCTGCACAAAACGGCCACGTAGTTTACAAATTAATTTTATTTAACACAAAATAATGAATAAATATTTACACTCCGTTTGGACTGGTCGTTGGACGCATTGTGCTGCTTACCGGCCCAGTGGTATGCTATCGGTTGTAATGTCACCATAGAACCGCCGCTGGGCTAAGCTTGTGTATTACCTAAACAAGTTAATCACTAGCAAGTTATGCTCGTTTACAACTTTTCCCTCGCAATTAAATGCCCGCTCCTTAAACGCTAACCACGATATCACAGACAAGGTCGTAAAATGTTTTCACGTGTCTCTGGTTATTTTTTCACGTTTTTTCTTACAAAAGGTTAGGACAGGTTAGGAAAGGGGCACACTCTTGTTGGCCGCTGGATTCACAAGGAGCGGTTCCGATTAGTTTCAAGGCGGATATTGATAGGAATGGTTCGGGCAACCGTAGTCTCTTAAATTAGTAAATTGATTACCCTACTTTACCGGGATGCGCCGCCAATAAGCGATCTTATTGTTGCAATAAACAGCTAACTCTTGTGTGTGTTCAATGGTGCAACAGGTTTCGCAACGTGACACGCCGGACACGATAGTCTGTCGTGATAAGTGATGGTCAAACATGTGCTCACCTACGTAGAACTCATGCCACCGTGGCAAACTATACATGGAACCGGGATGAGCTACAACAGACACGTTTTTCTAGCATCGTATACGCGTAGACGTAGCACGATTGAACTAATTAGCAAATTAACTAAAAAATATTATGAAAATATACTTTCAAAAGGTGTCTTCTGCATTGCTCTTTCAGCCGTGTTCGTTCGACAGAACTATCAAAATTTAAGAAAAGTACTAAGCTTACGAAAATATTATGAAAATATACTTTCAAAAAGTGTCTTCTGCATTGCTCTTTCAGCCGTGTTCGTTCGACAGAACTATCAAAATTTAAGAAAAGTACTAAGCTTACGACATTTCGGTTAGAAAAAAGCCTGCATCTCTGCCGTACGCATTAATCAAACAGAGATTCTAAAATCTGCCCGATACCTTGTTTGCTATTCGGGCCGGGAGGCGGCCATACCATCTAAATTCCACGTGATTTTCGTTTGTGCTTCACGGCGTCTGACAGTGTTGTTCTGATTAGCGGTGGTGACAGAGGTACTATTGAGGTTTCCAGGACCAGTGGCAGTAACATACCGTCGCCGTTGATTAACACCTCCATCTGAGATCGCATCGTTCTCCCCGCCAGTGTCAGCTCCCTGCACAGAGGCTCGCAGATCGTCCAATGCCCCGCTGTCGTTCTCACGAACTTGCTGGCGTGTAATGAACCCACCGGAAATTGTTTTGCCAAAATTGTACGTTCCCCGTTTGTTGTTGTGGCCCACGATAGGCATCTTCCCCGCTTCAGCACTACCTCCGTCACCGCCCATCCGTCGCTTGGGACTCTTGGTACCCGTTTTCATGGCTTGCGCGAGTTCGTAGTAACGCAGAAGCTCGTAGTTGTCGTTATCATCCCGAAGGAAGTAGGCTGGTTTTGTGAACTTGTATCCTCCGTGAGGCCCCACCGGGGGTCCACCACCGGTGTGATTATCTTCCTCGTCGTTGTAGTACTGACGAAAGATCGGTTCCCGTGAGTTGTCCGCCAGGGCGTGGTAGCTGTGTGAAAGAAGGCGCGGAAATCGACCGATCCAATAGTCGGTGAACTCGTGTGGTATCGTTCCCAGGGCACGTTGCATTTCCCGCGTCAGTTCGTGGTAGTGATGTTTCTGTAGTGGGACAGATTGAGAGAATTAGCAACCGATTTGTATCAACGTTCTGCCTTCCGCTCACAAACAAACCTTATTTCTTAAGGCACGCAACAGATCCCGCACGCTGTACCCCTGGTAGCCACGGAACTTGCGCAGATCAGCCGTCACTTCGGCGTCCAGATGGCGGCTCCAGTCTTCCCGTACGACAAAGCGTGCATTTTTCTCCAGCGATCGCAGGGGTTCGGCCATAATTTCTGACTTTTCCACCCGATCGCTCACGTCCTGCAGGAACGCCAGCACACGGTCGTTGCTCCAGAACAGTGGATGATTCGCTATTGCACGGGCCGAAGGTCGTTTCGACGCATCGCCCTGTATCATGTCGCGTATGATCTCTTCCGCCAGCACGGTCCGATTGTCCGGAAGTGGATTCTCGCGCCGCAGCATACCGAGATCGAACTCACCGGAGAGTATGTTTGCCTGCCGTTTGAGGTTGTCTCCGAACGGGTGAAAACCATCCGACAGCACATAATAGAACACGCAGCCAAGCGAGAAAATGTCTACGGACGTGGTGGCACGCTGGCCACGCTGCATTTCAGGAGCGATCCATCCGTCGGTACCGGTTACACCCGAGCGACGCGAAAAGCTTGCCTTTCCGTAGTTCAGCTTCTTGCACAGCCCAAAGTCCGAGATCATGGCCCGCACGCGCTGTCGATTGTCGGGCAGGGAAAGGAGAATGTTTTGCGGTTTTATGTCCCGGTGAACGATGCTGAGTGCGTGGAGGTGCATAAGTCCGCTCGTGGCTTGGCGCAGGATATTGAGGGCAGAGATTTTCTGTCGCAACAGTGACACCGTCACTGTCGTTGCTGCTGGGACCGCTGACGACGCTTTACCGTCAACGTAATCCTGCAACGTAGCGGCACACAGCTCGACGGCAATGTACCGAAACTGTCGATCCTGCTCGGTGCAAAAGTATCGCACCACATTCTCGTGCGCATCGCTCTCCCGCAGTAGCGCCACTTCGCGATCGGCCAACGTGAAACAGCCGGGTAGGATACGTTTTACGGCCACTTCCCGTTTCTCGAAGCTACCCCGAAACACGAACGTTCCCTCGCAACCCTTGCCGAGCACATTCTGGACGTTAAAGTTGATCTTTCCCACGCGCATTTCACCATCACCGTAGTCTATCGGTTCACTGTAGCTCCCACCGGTGCCACTGCCACTACCGTTTCCTGCTCCACTTCGGTTGGAGTTGCTCGACTGCGATCCACCCTGGCTCTGTTCCTGCAGCGCTTTCATTTGCCGATGGAAGTACCAGAAGCCAACGATCACCATACACAGCAGCGTGAGCAGTAACATCGTAGGCAGTTTGTTCGGTTGCGCATCCAGCCAGCGTATCGTGTATCGATAAATTTGTTTGACCATCGCCCGGATTTTATCGCTTCTACCACTCGCATCATCCGATTTTGTTTCGTTCGTTTCACCGACCTCGATCTTGTCCTCCGGTTCCGTCTGCACACCGATTGTGTTCAGCTGTTTGCGCTCCAACTTTGGCAACCCGACGCTGGGCGAATCAAAGGGATCGGCCACCAGTACTGTCGAAAGCTCATGGTGCTTCCAGAAGCCTCGTCCCATCGACGAAGGTGAACTCGGAGCAATGTCGAGCTTGATGCGTTCATCTATTTTGGGCGTCTGGTAGTGGCCAAGAATGATGATGTTTTCGTTTTTACCTCGCGCACGAGACTTTGAGATGAGCTCTCGGCTGGGACGATCATCGCCGGCGGCATCGCGTTCGCGACCACCGAGTGCGCCTAGTGGACCGGTTTTGGACGGACCCCCCAGTAAATTGATGGACGGTTCTGAGGGTAACGTGGCGGTACTCTTATCCACCAGCGAAGGGATCGCGTACAGGTTGTTTCCCGCCTCACCAACATAGACGGTTTCACTGAAAGCATAATGCGCGATTAACAAAACGGTGATCGGCAGATCGGTAGCAAATGCATCTTACAACAGTTTGAGATCATCGTAGTTGCCACTTTTCGCTCGCTCGTTCACCTCCTGCAGAACCTCATCGGAGACGGTCTGGAAGGGAACACTCAGCAGACCTTCGGAGCTGAGCAGAAACACTGCCACCACCGGACTGGACAGATCCTTCTGCCAGAGCGGAGTGCCTTTCTTCTGCTCGAACGTGGCCGTAAGCCCCGACGAACTGCTGGTGAGGTGAAGAAACTCTACAATAAAATTTAATTTATAAAAAACCTCGGTTAGAAGAGTTTATAAAACCAAACACAATATCTTTGTGATGAATCATCGACTAAATGCCTGAAATTGAAACACATCAAAGCGAAGTACATTCTTAGCCAGCCAGGAATGCTCATAATGGATTTTCAAAACGTTTCCGGTCCTTCAGCAAGTGCGTCCATCCACACAACAATAACACGCGTAATAATAAAATGGGGGGAAACATTAGGAAATCGATACGGAAGTAATTTAATATTGATTATGAGAATGGAACCATGCTACAGCCGCGATACCATGTGTGTCCGCGTAGAACCCACAGCCCAATGCAGTTTGTGTTCTGCGGCAAGGATGCCTTAGATGAATACGTCGATACAAAGGAAAATAAATAGCTCCATTTGATGGATTATTTTGTCAAACGCCAGGGCCTTTACTTGCAGTGACCTGTTTCTTTCTCGCTTTCGGTCCGAGAACGTGCAATAAAAAAGGAAGTTTAAGAACCGCCTCGCGCTTCTGATAACGCGCCCGGTCACAGGTGATTATGAGCGCTCCAAAGGCAGGGAAGTTGTTATCGTTCGATCAGCGTTTCGAGAGACGTGGCAGCAACTCACCATACTCCTTGGACAGCTCCGGCGCCATCGTGTGAGCTGTATAGTCGAAAAACGTTACATTCCAGGGTTTGCTGTTGCCCGCGGTTGCTTGGCTGTCATACATCATGACGGTGTACTGGGTGCGGCCTAAATAGACGGCCCGAGACGTGGCCCAACCGATCGCATCCGATCCAGCTCCCGTGCCGACTCCATCGCGTGTGGCTGGTGGCTGTTGCGACGGCAGCGGTCCGCCGAAACCTAGCACCTTCTCACGTTTTCCCGTTTTCGGATCGATCAGAAACCAAACGTCACTCTTTTTGCCAGAATACAGAATGCCGTCACTCGATCGACACGGTGCACTGGCCACCAGCTGCGGAATGGTGTACGGGAGCTTCTTCAGACCTCCCTCGAGACCGTTCATCCGGTAGAGGCTTCCGTCCCGCGGATCGGGCAGATAGTGTGCGCTCATGGAGGACGGGCTCGGCACACGGATCGTCGGTTCGTCGTCGATCGACCAACGGGTCTCGCCCGTCAGCGGCTCGATAGCCGTCAGTCCGCCGCCGAGCGTCGAAAAGACCAGCATCGTTTCCTCATCCTTTGCAACTGCTGTGCAGTCCTACAATTAGATTACCAATGGAAGGTTATAGAAACGGCTGATAGCAAGCTATAAACGCCCACTTTTCAAACACGCGCAGATTAGGCTTTGCGCACACGGGTTACGGTGTGTTTGGATTAAACTAAATATAAAGTCTCGACCTGATCGTTTTGTGCGATAAGTCATACAAAAAAATGTGAACAAAAAAACTACAATTGATTTTAATGCTTTTGCCTTAATGCCCGGTTAATTCCAGCAATTAGTTATCGCTTAGAGGGGGAATCATAGATACGTCGATGGTGAATACGTTGTGAATACGGGCCTCACCACCGACTGTTTCAACAATACGACAGCAAAAGTTACACAAATGTATTGACCGCTAGTGTTGGCGTCAATAAGGTGTTATAATACCCGGGATTCGGTATCAGCCTTAAGAGGAGCCGATAACTTTCTATCAAATGAATAGATCAATGAGTCACCATTCGGGTTGCTACAATTTGTACTACGCAACCGATGACGAAGTTTGATCACTTAATGTTGCAGCCTACGAATGACGCAGGAAATCCACGCATTTTTTGTGCAGAGCCGGTATCGTCGGCTTTCTGGTTCAATCCCGAAAGTCGGAATTCCCGGCTCCGACGTGTTGCCCGCCATCTTACCTGCTGTTGCTCCGATAACGACGACGCAGTTGTACTGATTAATAGGCCGATTGCCAGCAGCAACATTAACTGCGTTTTCCTTTGAAACATCGTGCTTCCTTCTGGGCCTCAGGATGATCGTAGTAGGGTACGCAAACAATTCACATAGAACGGTTCTGAACCGGTTGATCAAATAAGGCGTTCTTGCTGGAGAACACACTTTGCCAACGCCACGGCCGCACGCAGGGAACGCAAAAGTAAAATCCTATCCGTTTGGTCAGCAAAATTGCCAATGGAAAGCGCGAAATAAAACTTAAGAATAACACATGCACGCTGTTTTTTACCGAAGGTAAGCACCGCCGACCAATGCAGAGTCATCAACTACATCAACATTACCACTAGAGGCCATCCACAGGCCTTTATTTTCACTGATACTGGCTACTCCCTCGGTAATTACTCCGTCCGCGTAGCACAAAACATAATTCATTCTTTTAGTAACGCTCCACCATTTCGTGTGTCGCAGAACCTAAACTTTTCGGATGCTTTGTTTACGTTTGGGGCAACATTGCATCATCCGGCGGCAGACCGTATCGTTCCGTGCCATATTTCACTTGGTCGCGTCCGCGAAGTTCCGTAGTTTTGCGTTGTAGACTTGATCGAAGGGCGAATATTGACTAAGCGAAAGGGTTTTGGCCTGTTCCAAGTGAACCTTTGTATCGCACCCGAGAGTGGTAAACAACGGGCTGTCATCAGTGAATGTCATAATTGATGCGTTGGAAGGCAAAATGACGATGCTGGCAGCACTGAGCTCCGCTGTCATCGCTGGCCGGCGTGTTTACGAAGGCATTGTTTACGACTCGGCGCGGTGTTGTTATGCTGATACGAAAAATCAGCGGATTTGGCGGAGGAGCCACGGCGCTCGCGAAAGTGGTCCCCAGTAATCTGAAAGGAAAAAGCAAAAGCTCACAAGAATGGCTCACCCGCCAGCTAAGGGATCCGTTCGTCGAGCGAGCCAAGATGATGAATTACCGGTAGGTTGCAACATAATAAGTTCTATTTCCGACCGATGCTAATTTTCAATTTGTTCTAGCTGTCGCAGCGCATTCAAGCTCCTTGAAATTGACCAAAAATATGGTCTCATCAAACCAGGCCGAACGGTGATCGATTGCGGTGCGGCTCCCGGTTCTTGGACACAGATTGCTGTAAAACAGTCGAATGCCGATGGAGGGATGGGCCCCCAAAAGCGTCCAGGGATGGTGATCGGTGTAGATCTGTTGCAGATTTATCCGATCGAAGTAGGTGATCATCATTGATAGGAAATTCTGTGCTTATGATTTAAAGTTTAC
This sequence comes from Anopheles cruzii, assembly GCF_943734635.1. Classification (NCBI taxonomy): domain Eukaryota; kingdom Metazoa; phylum Arthropoda; class Insecta; order Diptera; family Culicidae; genus Anopheles; species Anopheles cruzii. The sequence goes on along the minus strand of NC_069145.1, from coordinate 3,632,009 downwards.
TCCTTCTCCTTCGATAGCACGCAATCCTGTTTGGTAATAGCGATTTTTTACGCAAAGAAACACAAGACAAAATACGCTCCGCGTTGGGTGAACGGCGCGTCGACTGTGTCCTGTCCGATATGGCCCCAAATGCCACGGGGATACGATCGCTCGATCAGGAAAACATCACTACGCTCTGCTACTCCGTGTTGCGCTTTGCGTTACTGATGTCTTCGCCGAACGCTTCGCTGGTGATGAAGGTGTGGGACAACGGAGATGTACCGAAGCTGGAAAAAAGTGTCAGCGAGTACTACGGATCGGTGAAGCGAGTAAAACCGCGGGCGAGCCGGGACGACTCATCGGAACACTTCATCGTGGCACGGCAATTCCGGGGAATCGAAGTGGATGCAAATCGTCCCCTCGATAGTTCCGGTTCCAAAATGTAGGCCCATGTATCCAAGCCCTGACTTAGGTGCTTGGATTTTCCAAGGAATGCTAAGCAGTAGCCCCAGGCCCTTGACACAACCATCACTTTTCCTAATATCAGTTTATTGTTGCGACGGAAAACCACGCCCGCAAGACCTGCTCCGCCCGATCTGCGAGCAGGTTGCGGAGTTGCGAAGAACGCATACCGTAAAAATCCGAGCAGTGTTAGCCGACTCCGAGGCACACTCGCTTGTGAAAGGTAGGTCCGGCGTCTTATAAAGTTATTGTACTGTTTCCTAACAATTGTTTTTTCATTATAATTACAGAAACGAAGGCGTGTAGTTCATATTTCGGGTGCCCAAAGTGCATCATGAATGGCATATGGTGCAGCGAATATAATCAAGTGTCCTTCACTAACGGAGATAGACCAGAGGTAAACCACACCAAATACCAATCCCCTTTACGGACCCATGAGAAGTTTATGGCAGGAGAATACAACAAAACACATAGAATACCCAAGGTAGCAAATATGTGTCCTCTACAAGATTTAAACATAAATGTGATCAATGATGTCCTGGTTGGGGATGTCCGGCATCTACTGCATTTAGGGGCAGTAAGTACGTTTTTTGAAACATTCACAGACGGTGGTTATCTAGTAGGAAAAATGCCGAAAGATAACTTCGATGATGTGAAAGAAATACTTCAAGGCGTTAAATTTCCCCACGAACGAAACCACGGGGAGTTCGGGAAAATCATTGCCATGTGGCCGGCACATACATGGGCCTACATTTTGGATGTAGCTGGCTACGTGGTGTTACAAGCAACGCTCGACGACGCTGACTTCAAAATCTACACCTGTTTGCACTGGGGCGTAGCGCTTTGCAAACGTAATATAACATTTAACGAGGATTATATGGAATATGCGGAGGACCTTTTAAGAACATTCGTTACAGCATGGGGCGAAAGAGCCGCTGTGTGCCGTATTGTATCCACAGCCTTCTACACTTAGTGGAAGAAGTACGTGAGAAGGGACCATTGCCCGTCAATTCCACGGACAAAGCGGAGGACAGATTTGCTTACATCCACTACGATGTAAATACTTCAGACAAAGTAAGGGCGGTCCAAAAGATAGTTGACGGATGCTTACTTCGTGATCAGGTATATACTCCACTTCCCTTCGCCGTCCCCATCATATCACACAATGGTCATAGGATTGTGTTAGAAAAATTTTTACTGAGAAGTGAGGCCATTGCGCGCGATAGTAGGGATGCCTGGTTTCTGGCGAAGGGCAACCAAGTTGTCAACTTTCAAAAAGCGGAGAAACGCGGCATACGTTAATCTTTGGGCGAAAATTAAAAACGCAAGCGAAGTCTACTTCTAAAGTCTAAAATTACTTAAACATTGATTGTAATGCCTAGTTTAGCTGCGTCAAAGCCCGCCAAAACTTTGCTGCATTACAAATTTGAAAAACTGTATTTTTTTCGTAGTTTTCTATACAAATTCTCAATAAAAATGTACCAGCAATGCAAAACAGAAAGCGTTTGATTATTTCCTATGAAAGAAGGATTCCTTACCTTTCGAATGATGTATAATATAGGAACATTGCCGTTGCAGAACTGTGCTTGCAGAACACGTTAAAATAGCTGATAAAAGTTGGCTTTGAGGAGCAATTTTTATCACTCTTTCGACTTTGACAAATGATTTGACGTTTTGCTGCATTCTGCATTCGTTTTGCGTTTGCTGCGATGGTGTCCATCGGTGGTTGCTTGGTGTGTGCAGTTCAGTTTTTCCCTATCTCTCCCCTGCGGTGGTCTGGTTTCTGATTCTTCGCCACAGACTGGTGGCTTGGGTTCGGTGGAAATGTCACTCAAAGTTTAGTTTCCGCTTTCCATTGGCCTGTTGTTCCCGGTTCGCTGTTTCGGGAAATTTCGGGCGATTAGCAACCGTGTGACGCCATCGTGATCCCGTGCAAATAAACGCCCGGCGCGTGTGTATGGTTTTATCTTTAATTTTTTTTCACATTGTGAAATTGTTTGCCCCGCCGACACAGCGAAGGCACAGAGTGCGTATTTATTTTCGGTGTACCTTTCGCGTGATAAATGCCTCTGCAAGCGGCCAGGCAATCGTGATTGGCCGTCTTGTTCGCATCACGAATAGCATCGCAGTAGGCATCGGAGAAACGCGTGTTTTACAATTGGAGCTTTCTTCATTCGTTAGTTTTTGCGTCAATCTAGTGAGCTTTGGAAAAGCAGCCTCCCAAGCGGGTGTAATCGTTAACCGCGGGACACTCTTGTGCTGCGAGTGAGTTTCGCCCCAAAAAGGTGTGCTGGCCATCATTCTGTAGTACACTGAAAATCGTAAAAAACGAACCCAAACTGAGCGCTGGTGTTTTTGAGGCGCCATGAATTTCCCGGCCTTCGGTGCACCGTTCTCCGGTATCCATCAGTTTGCTGCCAAAATTGGATCCAACGAAGGGACCGCGTTCAGCAGCAGCAATAGCACCGGGAACGGTGGAAATGGCGGACTGCCGGCAGGACTCGGTGGAGCAGCTGGCGGCGGCGGTTCCGCAGGTGCCAATCTCGGGCAGCAGCAGCAGGACCTGAACCGCTACCACGGTACCGCGAACGGGAATCATTTCAATCAGATTGCTACCTCAAGTAAGTAGCTTCTGCGGTTAGTGAAGTTTTGTTTTCGGGACAAAACATTCGGTGTCCGGGGATTACTAACAGAGCAGGCACCCACAGCAGTAGGCGAAGTCCGCCTTGCGCTGACTCCCCGCGAGACAACTTCGGCGTGTGCATTGCGTTGTAATGTGACAAACGAACCGGGCGACGCCGATGGCACGCACAGAACGAGGCTACTAATGAGAGAGGGCGGATACGGTGCCGGAGACGAACGATTGAATGCGCGCCTGGAATGAAAAGCGAAACATCGAGGGGTAGAACTGCCGATATATGGTTACGATAAAAAGGGGTTGCATACATTCAGGAAGAGTACCCTCCGTCTGGCTACTAACCTCTTGCACTGTGGGCCAACTGTAAACTGTTGTGGCTCATAATTGGAAAGGAAGATAAATTTAAATAGTAAAAATGTTTGCTTGTATCGTCATTCAAATATTTATTTTTTTGTTCTTTTACTGCGGGCCATTGTAAAACGCGATGTATCATAGTAAACATGTAGCCATGGTTCCTGCATCACGTTGCCATATGGTAAAGGTGCAAAATTATGTAGGAGAAAATTTACTTGATTGTTACTTGAATTGTTACTTGAACTTACGTACGATTGTTCGTGGGAAATGTGCCATTAATATATGTCCTTTTTTCTGTCCTTTTAGTGACTCCGATGTCTTATGGTCAAAACATTTCCCACTCGTACGGTGGCAGCACAAACCAACAGACGGCCAATGATCATTCGTTTGGCAATGGCAACAGCGCACCGATGGGTAAAGGAGCCTCCCTTAAGATGGACCGTGACGAACTGATCAACCAGCAGATACTGCAAAACGTCAACCAATCCTGGCAGTCGCTAACCAACCCGTCGAACGTGGAGTACTCGTCTCATTTGCTGTCGGCCGCACTGCCCCTTTCGATCCAGCAGTTCCTGAAATACTCGGAAACGATCAAAAAGGAATCGAATGCAGGATCGGGGATGAACTCTCCCGGTCCGTTGAGTGGGCTGATTGGGGTCGAAACGAACGCATTCAACGTCCAGAAGGACCTGCTTAATCTTAAGAATGGTTCGAACCTCAATCTAGCCCTCGGGAACGCGGCAGTCAGTGCTGCGGCCGCCAGCCTCGGACTGAACCATCAGCATTTGGCACAGCATCACCAACAGCACAACGCCACCGGTAACCATCACGGCGATAATGGATTCACGAACCACCAGCACGCACCGAACGCGGTGAACAATCTTATCAACGGTATCAATGGCGGAGCGCATCATTCCGACAGTAGCAGCACCGCAAACGGGGCCACGGTAAACGGCACGGATGCCAATGGCACGGGCGCTGCACCGTCCACCACCGGCGAGAACGGGAAAACAAAGTCCAAAAAGCAGAAGAAACGCAAACCTCCGAAGGAAAAGAAACCCCGCCCGAAGCCGGGACAAATCCGGGAAACGAAGGCGCTCGATGGTTCGCCCCTGTTCTGTTGCCCCGAGTGCCAGATGGCGTATCCCGAGCGTGGTCTCATCGAGCAGCACGTCATTTCGCACGCCGTCGAAAGGCGCTTCGTGTGCGATATTTGCAATGCTGCGCTCAAGCGCAAGGATCACCTGACGCGCCACAAACTGTCGCACATTCCCGACCGACCGCACACCTGTAGCGTAAGTTTTCCGCCGACTTTAGGGCTTCCGATCACAGGGCGCACTAATGGGGTTCACCATTTTACAGATATGTTTGAAGTCGTTCAAGCGCAAAGAACAGCTTACGCTACACATCGTCATACACACGGGCGAAAAGAAGCACATATGCGGCGAATGTGGTAAAGGTACGAATCCCGGCAAACCACCATTCCCGGAAGCTGTGACTCTAATCGGATCGGTGTGTTGTTTTAGGTTTCTACCGCAAAGATCATCTCCGCAAGCACACACGCTCACACATAGCACGGCGGGTTAAGTCGGAAATGTCCGCCTCGACTGGGACCGGCACTGGAAGTGGCTCGGGAAGCAACAACCTGGCGCAAAACAACAGTGCCCTGGCGGGTTCACTGATGGCCACCAACATGCAGGGTGCACCGGTAACCGCTTCCTGAGGGTCGTACAAAGACTTCTGGTAAGCGAAGATCCGTTCCTCAGCAGCGAAGAGAAGAGAAAAGGCGTTCGGGTGGCACATAGATTTGGTTTAAATAATTTATTCAAGTACGTTATGTTTGTTCGGGGTTTTTATTTATGTGCAATTAATACGAATTGGACGTGTGATAAGCTTCATCGTCGACGAACCTTTCTTAGGCAGCCCGACACTGTCAACCGACTTCTTTAGCTATAGTTTCGTTAGTTTAGTTTTGTAACTTAATAATTTAAACTGTTACGGTAGAATATGTTTCCTCAAATGGCAGTAGAAGAATGGCCAAGCACAATGTTCAGTTCTGTTGTTACCACCGTGTCACCGTTACGTCTATCGAGGAATGGGACGAAATACGTTCACCAGAAGTCATAAGTCGCGCATTTTTTTGGCGAAAGAGCAAACTATTCAAACCGATTCTCGACGGAGCATGGTTTGAATGGTTTTCCCATTTTGCAAACCACTTTGGCGAAAAATGTTGGGAGTGTAAGTCTTTCATTCTGTTCGTTTGCCTCCCTGTGAAAAGTATTTTACTACACTTTTAATTTCGGCACACAAATACGATGTGTAGTAACAAAGAGTACACCACTCTCACAGCAAGACACCATCCGTCTCAATTCCTACTACTTTCCGGAGTTGAACAGAGTCCAATGTTAGGTGCGGAAACGAGAAGACTTATTAAGAGGGGCGCCGTTTGGGCGCGAACTTTCATCCGCCTAAGCAAAACAGCAATAATATTTTGAAAACCAATCGATGTGACGGAAGATTGTGGCCGCGGATTACATGCATAAGAACGATGAGTTTTTATTAGCAGTGAGCCGGTTTTATTTCATTCCACCTTTGGCGATTGGGCCCAGCCAAGTAAAGGATTTCAAACTCGTGCAATATAGAGCGGCAGTTGTGGGACGGAGGGACAGAACTATAACTATCAGGGAACGGAAGCTAACAAATGAAACCGGAACAGAAAAAGACAGTTCTCGCGAGAGGCATGTAGTTTGTTTATTTTACCACACAGATGAAAAACACAAAATGCAAACAGAGCAAAAGCAAATTATATGTATTAACCCATGAAAAGGACGGAATCATATATATTATATTCCATATATATGTATCATACATTTAAACATATATACATGCATATATATATATTTTGTATTCGATATTGGGACAGTGAGCAGTGTAAATCGAGATAAACAGCGTTAAACGTAGGCTTGGAAGAAGTTTTACCGTTAGTAGACGAAGCAACAACCAACCATCGCCGATATTGGCTTCGAAAAGGTGTGACTTGGAGGAGGAAACTCGAAGTGCTATTTAAGTGGTGAGATTGACTAATCGAAAGAAGCCCGAAACCGGAATGACCTGCCGTAGAGCATAGCGAACCGAACAGAGAGAAAGAGGGCAACTCTTCTGCACCTGAGAACGAATACCTTTCTGTGGAGGCGTTACCTACCAACTATAACCATAACCGTAAACAATTATCCATCGATATGAGTAGGTGCGAGCGACATAGTCCTGTTTTTAATCAACACAAAACCCTCCGGAAAACGAACACCCGTCATCACACACACAACACACACACACCACGTGTACCACGAGAAAACTAAAAGTACTACCTATACTAACCACGTACATGTTGAATTGAAAGTACAAAAGAACTTGAACAAAACAGCATTAAAGCAGCGCAAAAAACGAAACAAACGATTCAATCACAAACGAAACAAACCTTCCGTAAAGTAAAGGGCAAATTATTTTACTATTGCTGCTCACTTCTCTATAGTAACTGTTGAAGCCGCCAATAGATTTACCGAAACGACGAAATACTATATTATATTCCTCAAGCAACATTAGGTGCGGAAAGAGACGAAAGAATACTAACGAACGGCATATAAGATGGTCCTGGACAAGAGTATAAGCAGAGTGTTTCGTGTGTTGAAAGTTGAACGCAATAGTTCTCTAGTCAAACAGAAAGGGAAACTAGAAAAGAAGCAGTGTGTGTGTGTGTGTACGATAAGAGAAGGTATAACAGTGTAGTGATGATAAGAGGCAGCAATTTTTAAGCAGCAATCGCAAACGCGACACTAAGATGGATGCTAAAGCAAAACGCACGTATTATAAACGCTTTTTATCGCGAAACCCGACGCACACCGCACCCGGTCGGAAAAGAAATGGTGGAATTGAAAACTCAACTCACTCGATGGCAGTGCACCAGTTGAGGCAGAGAGTTAAGAAGTGCAATATGGGGAACGCAATATGGAATGTTTTATCATCAGGATTCACAAGCCTTTAGTTTTGTTACAAAAACGAGATGGGAAGGCGAGTTCCGCAAACTACAAGCCTAGCTTTTTAACAAATTAAAAGATGGTTCCTTTGAAGCGTTTTTGTTTGCAGTATATTTGTTTTTGTTTCCTGAATAAATACTTATGAACAGCGAAAGAGAGAGAGAGAGAGACATCGTGAGAGAGACAGTACTCGTAGTGGTCGTAGCACAAAACAAAATCAAATGTACATTTTTCGAAAAGACTTGATGAGAAACAATCGGCAACAGAGACAAACATCAATCGGCAATGCTTTATAGCGTCTTCATGAAAATTAGGACAGTAAAATTAAAAATTAGCATTAAATAACTGACTGCGAGAGACTGCATAATATGGACGGAGTTGGTGGTGCGATTATCATATTTAAAATTACGTTTTTGCGGCATCGAATAAAATCGGCAACAATCGGCATCAAGTAATATAATGATGGGCCAACCAGACAAACATTTGGGCGGTCCTTTCCAAAGCAACGGTATACAATAATCATATATTTTGATAGTCGTCTACTAAGAGCAGAGAGAGAGAAAGCCCAGCTTTACAATCATGGCACACAAGGCCGGGGTTTTTTGCAGCTTGTTACGGGACACCCGAACGAGTAGTAGCTCGAGAATATACGAAAACTAAAATCAGTAAACTCTTCTTAACAGAACTCGATAAAGTGAACGAGAGACTGTATATTGTTCCGGAAGCAATGATGCGTGCGATCCACTTTCTTTGCGTGTAATAAGCTTGTCAGTGGTGCAGAACATGAAGTCTATATATAAAATACCCATTAATACTATCGTCTTTTATAGTTTTAGTAAAAACCGGGGACGCGACGCAGCAGAATCCTCTGTATCGCTAAGAACCATTATAATCGATAGTGTACGTTGAGACACTTTACTACAAAACTTATCATCAATCTGAATCATGAACTGAAGCACGATAGGGGGCTACCAGGGATAAAAATCGAACCAGAGTAGAGAGGCTTCCTGTCCTGTGAGTGGCATCAATAATCACTAAGCAGCACCGATACCGCAGAAAGGCGAAAAATGATATTTTTAAAGTTTTAATGATTTATAAAACCATTACACCCGGTCCAGGGAGTATCGTAAAAGCCAACCAAGAAAGTGGACAAGAAAAGGTTGAGCGGGGCAAAAACGAACAAACTAATGTGTAATAAATTTGTGCTTTTCTTAAAATTGCCCATAAGCTTCGTAATTATTTCGATATCACAATTCTTTTTTCGGATGGGAAAGAACTCAACGAACGCATCATGGATTTTGAATTGGCGTGTTTTTGGTATTTCAGTTAAATACAAAACGATCAACAAATGGCTCGAGACGGGGCGTAACAATTAGCTTAGTTGTTCAATGGCGTAAACATAAATTGCATCATGCAATTGCCGGTCGCAACCTTTCTCCTATGATGACAAACAATTGCAATTTGGCGTCCTTCATCGAAGCGTCCTCGGCTGAATTCAGATAATACTTTCCATTTTGTATGATTCTACTTTCTATCGCGACAATAAAATTATGGGTGACGATAAATGGTGTGTGTGATTTAAATTATCGCACGTTTTTGAACAAAAACACGTGCCTTTGCCTTCATGTTATTGTGTTATTGAAATAGACAGGCAGGCAAGACGTTACAGGCAAGACGTAAGTATGAGAAAACTTTGGACCTTCGAAAAAACTGGTGGCTAATGAAATAAATACTTCGGACTTGGAACTACACAATTCACTAACAATATGAACATTAATTTCTTTGCGGTGACCCACGATTAACTAACATCACATAAGCGGTTGCTTTTAAAGCACTAAACTTATGTGAACTGCTAAACAATCTCTCATGTCTATAGAACAAAAAATTAAAATTGCTTTTTGAATACAAACACTTTTGCTAATCACACACGTAACAATTAACAGTGAAACAATCCTGCGCTCTCAACTAACTAGAAGAAACAATTGGCTTTTTCGCTAAGTAACAAGTTGCACGTAAGTGTTTACGATTTTTTCGATCGCGCGCTGTAGCAGCAGGAAGAGATCGGGGATAAGTTGTCACCGTATCGGATGGCACTTTAAATGCCGAGGGGCCCCTAAAACCCTTGGTTTAACTGGGTGAGAAACCGTTAATAGTTGCTGATGGTTTTGGTTAGTAATCGGATGCTAGTGGACAAAAAACGATTAGTAGGTTTAGTTTGAAAGATACCACGTGGATAAGAGAGTAAGGGAGAACTTCTGTAGGAGCATCGTTTTAAACGTTTTGCTTCATTTCTTGCTTCAAGCAGTGTTTGAATGCTTCCCAGCCTTCCGACTTTACGTTGGACTGAAATAAAAAAGAAACAGATTGGAAAGCAATATGGAATCAATTGGCTGGTTTTACTACAAATCGGAATACAAAATCTGTTGAGTAAATTCTAATCAAAACACTCACCTGGTGGATGCTCTTTTCCATGGTTTACAAATGCATTTTCTCTCAATTTATGTACACATAATGAACACAGAACAGACTAAGTTTAGATACAAATGAAACATGCGCTGGTTTGTGTGTACGTCTCGTGAATGAGTCAGTTGATCTATTGTTCGATAAACGCTTCATGCAATCTCCAATGAAGGTGAGATGCTTTCTTTCATTCTATTGCGCACGTGTTCCATCACAGTCATGTTAGTCAAACCAATACGAAAGCATTTAAACGAAATTATGTACAAAATAAACCAAACATAAATGTGGGGAGCATCTGAAGAGGTAATGTTGCGATGGTTAATAGAAACGAAAGTACCAATATTTTTCTGAACATAATTTTTATTGGTCGAACGAATAACGAGAAATGGGTCTTAAAAACGGTATTAAGTAACGGAAAGCCACAATGGAATTGAAACACAAATTTGGCGTTGGCAAAAGGTGATAGCGATGTAGCAAGAGCAGAAAACAGGACATAAACGAGAGCGGTATTTCTATTGGTTTTACTACCTGTACAGACACCACATTTTTCCGGAGGACGATAGACCGACTTAACCTACACGTGGGGACTATCTGGGCGACCGTGTTAACGATAGTGCGTACTGGTATCTCCCTGCCCATGGTCCGGGTGGTAGTAGAAGTAGAGAAGGTAGCGGCGCAACCGTCGGCAGGCTCGGGAGCGCATCTTGAGCAGCTGCCGAAAGTTGTCCGCATACTCCGTACCCCTTTCGATTTCGTCCAGATAGTCCTCGACAACGTGTTCGTAGTGACTTACTTTGAATCCTCGGTGGACGCGATCCTTCATGATCGCGATAAACTCTTTGTACGAAAGCAGACCGTCGCCGTCCTCGTCAAAGATCGCAAACACGGTGTCGATGAGGTGTGTGTTCAGCTGGGAACCGGTACAGATTTTGACCGCACGTGAAAACTCATCTGCAAATGCGTAACCCACATGAAAGTAAACGGCCTCCTATGAATTATGGGGACTCTTGTGTACCTTTCGAAATCGGTTGATCGGCCAGTGTGTACATGCGCATGGCGATCGAGAAATCGTCCAAATTGTTCAGAAACTGGCAGAACTGGCGGAAATCGTCGAACGATACGCCCTTCTCTTTGGCCTCTTTGTCCAGCAGACGGTCCAGGTAGTTGTCGTATTCGTCCGTGTCCTAAAAACAAATCCAAAACGTTAGAGGTAAGTCTAGCAGCCCGGTGACGTGACCCCTTACCAGATACGTGTAGCGGAGCAGAATCTTTGCAAAGTCCACCTCCGAGATGCGCTCGTGGCCTTTGGAGAACTCGCAAAACTCCAGCTCGAGCACCTCGGTCTGGAGGTTTTTCATGAAGTTGTAGAACCCATCGTACTGCAAATCTTTGTCCCCCTTTTTGCCGAAAAAGTGCACCTGCAGCGTCGTGTCAACCTTGTGCTTCCTCTGCAGGCCTTGCTCATCGTCCACGTAATCGTCCTGCCGTGGGCAATGTGGTTTTTATTGGGTATAATTACGGAAACAAGGAATTCATAACCTTACGTGTTCGCCCGGTTCTTCACCTTCCTTGCTTTCGATACCCCGTTTTCCCTTCCAAGCGAAGCTGAAAATTTTCTCCATCTACACGGAGGCCACCACCGGAGAGACGGAGTAGAGTGGAAAAAATTCGAAAAAAATGCGATATAATAATTTAATAAATGCGGGAATCGCCAGCCGAGTTTAGTTCCAAACACTATACACATTTGTGAGCGCCCATAGATGACCCGAGTGGGGTAATGGTTACAGTTACATGGTTACAGCACACACGGGGACATAGTTTCCACCAGGTCGACGATGACGATCGCACGGATGCGGATTTCACGTTTTCCATCGCAATACAGCACCATTTCAGGGGACGCTACAGAGGACGAACGAACACATGACATCCTGCTTGGCGGGCCATTCCGGACGAGGGCACAGACATATTCTAACACCGACGAACGGTTACAGGACTTGCTAGTGAGAGGTAGCACACAAAGGAATCGGAGTGGGTTTCACGAACAACATTCACGATCGACGTATCGAGGTATCGAGATCATCTTACTGGACGGATTTGGGTTGTGAAATTATAGATTGTTGGCCATTGTAGCAAGAAACAAAAACTCAATTCTATAAAATAATTTGAATCAAACACAAACAAAACGGTTTTGAAATTTTGTTTATGATAGATGAAGACGATTTATGGGAAAAGGTGCACCATCAAATGATTTGTTTTGCTGTTTGGAGACCCTTTTTTGAGGATGAGGCCATTCCGTGGTTTAAAATTGCGTTTTATACATTCCGTACGAGTGGACACTTGATAAACCTGATAGACCCGAGCGTTTAGCCGCAAACAAGATTACAGGAGCATACAGGACCGCGTGTCTTCATTTTCATGCTGACCAGCCCTGCCCTCGTGATGGCACGCAAATTGTGTTAAGTTAACTATCAACGACTTGGAGGTGGTTAAGATCTTAATGGACTCTTCTTTCATCGTGCACACTTGTAAAAATTGTATTTACACAACACACTGAACACAAATGTACATTGAGTGCACACGCCAAAGACACACAAAGTGGGACTGGAGGTTGGAGCAATGAACACGGTTTATTAGGGAATCCTGAGAAATAAAACCAAAAATGGCGAGACACACTTTCCACACTCTTCTATTTACATCAGTCTAACGCCATTAGTAGGAGCATACCACACACACACACATTATTATTGGTAAAACTCGGGAAAGTTAAAATGAAGGTAAACAACCCTCCACAGGGAAATGAGGCAAGGGCAAGGTGTGCACGTGGCATCGCAAAACAGGAGAGTTACGAAAAAATGACAAAATCCCAAAAACGAAAAACGAAAAACTTACTAATCGCTTTACTCTACCCTTGGCGGGTGGATTGGCGTCGCTAGCGTCCTCAGCTGAGGATCCTGTGGGACTGCTGGGGTTCTGCTGCCGTTGCTGCTGCTCACCGATCGATGCTTTCGGTTTTTGCTCGCGATAGTTTTTGAGTAAAAATTTCGCTTGTGCACTGGTCGACACGAGATGCAGCAGCTATCGTGGCCATTTTAAGTGTCACAGCAACCCACAGTCAAAAGTCCGCGTTCGGGAATTGGGAAACGCGTTCCGCAGGTTCGGGCCAAGTGTTCCACGCGTGTGTACGTTCGGTAAGTGTAAATTCGGGTAGTGATGCAGTAAATATGCATGCATGTGGTGCAGAGGACAACGAAATTGTGCGATTTTGCGTTGGTTACACACAAATGACGCGGTGTAAGAAATTTGGCCAAGAAAACAGCCATGATGATTCGTGGGAAAGTGAAACACCGAGCAGCAGAGAGCGACAAAGAGAGAGAAAGAGAAAGAGTATCGATTCGGGAAGAAACAATAGAGAAAGTTGAATTTTAGTTAAATGTGCACCCTTATCACACCGAACACACTGACTTAGGGCTCAGTTATGCACACAACACCACCTTTCGAACAGATTCGAAGCGAGAGTTATTCACAAAAGTTGCGTTTTCTGGTCTAATTAATTATTTGGTTTCTTTACGTGATGATTTTTTTTGGGTCTTCTGATTGAATAGGCAAAACTATTACTAAAAGCAGATACTAGAAAGCGTAGCTGTTACATATCAATAGTTTACTACATTGAACGGATCGGACTGTGCACAGAATGTAAGCGACCAATTCGGTTCGGTTCTTCTAATTGCAAGCCGTTGGAAGGCTTCGAAAACACAACGAGAGTTATCAATGAATGACCATTAAAAGAGTGATTCGCCACCGTCAGTGGTAGTTACGCTTAAAAGTTATAGGAAAAGTCCTCACAGCTTTACGCGTGCCTTCGTCAAGATCTCGATCCTTCAGCGATCCTCCGAGCAGTTGACGAATCTGCAGCACCAAAAGGCCATTTCCGTCGCCGGGGTATTCGGAGCCGATGCGAAGCAAGGAACGGAGAAGTCACGGGGAAGATAGGCATTGTGCGAGAGACGACGACGCGCATTGATGTTGTGCATGTGGTGTGTTGGTTGCGGGTTGTTGGTTGGTGAGTGGTTTGGTTTTCGGTGGCAGAAAACATGAAAACACAACAGTGACGGAGCCAAAGAAATACAACGAAGGAAAAATGAGGAAGAAATAATAAAAGAAAAATAAAAACATGATGCACAAAATAATTTAAACTTCAACTCCCAAAATTAGCGATCCTTCGATAGCACTCTGAGCAGAAAGCGCCATCTAGCGGTGGGGTCTAGCAAAAACGGTTGCCACCGATGTCCGGTAGAGGGCTCTATAACGTTTCTTTTCAAATCGGCCAATTTCGTTCTTCTCTTCGAGTTTTCTCTTTCAATTTTGATTCGATACCCGTTCGTTAAACAATTGCTGGACGTTTTGGTACACTTTTGAGCATCGTCCACTTCTTGGCGCATCACAGTAGAAAATAGATTACCTTCACAGTGCAGTGCAGGTCACACGACAACACCAGTCCAGAATGCTGAAAGTAATTTACCCGACCGAAAGGACGACGCGCAACTCCAAACTTACCACGAGAAACTCATCCTTATCGACGCGCTGATTCCCATCCGTATCGAACATGTTGAAGGCGATGCGAAATCCGGAGTGCGGTTCTGCAAAAGTCTCATTTTGTTAGTGATGTGCTGAGATAAATGAACGAAAAACTTAATCTCGAAACTTACTCGTAAGTACGGAGAGAAGGAACAAATATTCCGTGTAGGATATGATGCCTGTAATGTAAAAGTCACACAAAAGCGAATGAACAGCTGGGAAGGGGACAGAACCTAATCAACCCTGAAATGGGGCAGGCACGAGACAAGAAGAGCTTTTCTAATCTCCGGAATTAAATTTGATTGCTCGTGTAAGAAGCGGCGAAATCAGCCGAAATGTCAATCGCGTTTGTTAAACACGGGCCCCGCTGAAAGTTGATGACTAACGCAGTCCAAGTGTGCCGAAGACACGGATTACATGACCACGACCGGACTGCCGCTAATATACGCGTGCGATCCAGACGGTACTCGGTTCGGTCCGGCGTGGCTACTTATTTTAAAAGTTTATGATTAAACCGGCCGGCTTTTCGGTAAAACAACGGTTCGTTTTCGAAGAGGCCTCCGAGATCCCCGAGTAAGGCAGCTTAATGGCGCGGCGCGGCGGCCAAACTGAAAGCCAGGTGTTTGTTCAGACGCCGCGATCGTCGCGCGGTATCGTCGTCTGCGGCGTGTTCTGATTAGTATGGTAATCCATTTTCGAAGAATTGTTTCTCGATCACGGTTTTACGGGGCCACTGGCCACGGTGCGCCGTCTCCTTTAACGTGTCACGATAAAAAACCCGCCCAGTGCCAAGTGACACTCCCCGGCTTCTGCGGGAGTTCGGAAGAGTGTTGTTGTCCACTTCACTTGCTATTAGATGGGAGAGGGTTAAAGGACTTATTAATAGCGTGGCCTCTGGTCGTGAAGCCACGGCTGATAAAACGGGGTGCAAACAGACCCGAACCAAAGCCGAATTGGGTGGAAATGTAACCGAAAAGCAGCAATCACAATCACTGTGGTAAGTGGCCGGTTGAGATTGCACGGTAAACCAGTGCCTTGGAACTGGCCGACCTCTGCACCGCTCTAACGTGCCGGGGGCGCGCTATCTTAAAGGGACCACTTTCAAGGTGCCAACGAAAATTAGCAAACCCTTCGGCCGCTTGGCTCACTTACCTTTGTCACGCAGACTGCGGAAAAGCTGCGACGAGCCGTGCTTCAGCGGTGGCGTGTAGTCTTTTAGCTGCTGGATCTCGGCGTGCGTTAATGACTTCCTCTTGAGGCGGGCTAGATGGCGGGGCGCGGTCGATGATAAGCGAACGGGCGGGGAAGCGAAAGAAGGGTAGATAATTAAAAGGACTTTCAGTAGGTGGCTTCTCGCCTGCCAGCGATAGGCAAATAACCACACGGGGCAACTACACTTAAGTCTCAAGGCGACCTCCCGGGCGGAGGGAAGCTTGTCGGTTCGGGTCTAATCTAAGGTTCGTTTTTTTCTTCAATGAATATTATAAAGAAGAACCATTCTAGTGGCTTTGCCAACAAAAGGTAGCATTGTGACGGTACGTACGGCGTGGCTCCTGCTCGACAACCGACTCTAGAAAGTCTTGAGGTGTCATGTAGATCTGCCCATCGAACTCGACCGAGGCGAACTTGATGAAGCGCCGCTCGCGAGCCGTAAGCTTAATGGCCTTGTCCGCAATTTCATCCTGTCGAGGAGAGAGAGAAAGAGAGACAGAGAATATGTTATTCTAGTGACCAACAAGTCCTAAAAAGCAACGAGTTCGATTAATAGAGACTACGCAAAACTAAGACGCAAAACTCGTGGAGTCATGTGTTGCAGCAAGGTACATCGTGCTCCTTATTCAGGGTACAGAGTGTGGCCAAGGTTGGCTAATAAATCTCCTAAGGAAGACGCGCGTAACAGGGACAAACACGCGCACCGAGTCAGGATGCCTCTCCAAATAGGCTTACGAACACGGGATGAGTCACCAATAGTGCAAGTGGTTAAAATGTTCCAAATATGGTTTATTTTTCGGTCTATTTTGGCTGTATCTTTTGATTACTAAAGGTCTTTAATTCTATGAAAATACATGGAACAAATAGGAACAATAATAGTAATGAATAATTGAATAAATAATAATCATCAACTAATCGAACTTTCGAGCATCGAATTGTTCTCATAAACGAATCCAAACAGGAGTAGCAAGAGAATCTGGGGACTACGTGACCGTAGTCACTGCACACCAGAAACGAATTTCGCAATGGTTCGCTCTACGTAATCGAATCATTTTGCTACCCTCGACTC
Source organism: Anopheles cruzii (assembly GCF_943734635.1). Taxonomy (NCBI): domain Eukaryota; kingdom Metazoa; phylum Arthropoda; class Insecta; order Diptera; family Culicidae; genus Anopheles; species Anopheles cruzii. The sequence continues at coordinate 3,615,229 of NC_069145.1, read as the reverse complement.
AACCCTCGACGACCTGCGCCGTCCGGTCCGGACTAACGATAGTCACACGCGGGGTAAATAGTTGCGCCACTAAATAACACCGGCAGCGGCGCGGTCACATGCGCGTGCGGCCGCGTAACATCCCGGTACGGCGCGGCGTGCGAAATATTTGCCAAACTGTGACGTTCCAATCAATCGTGGGGCTATTCCGGATGTTCCGGCCATGGTGCACTAATCGTGTGACCGCCAATACGCTCACTTGCTCTGTTTCTCTCTCTCTCCGTATGTGTGGCCTACGTGCAGTTTTGCACAGTTCGAAGCTACGCCACTTATGCACGAAGTGTCACGTGGTCCACTAGTCGACGTCTATTCGCGGTTCTAGGAAACAGAGAGCGAGTGGGTTTTCTGTGGTCGTTGTATGTTTTTCGAGCCGAGTGGCAGTTCGGAGCAAAATCACGAGAAAGGTAGCACTTTGTCACGGGAACACCGTGACAGACGCTGGTCTCACGTGTTACGCGGCGCTGACGTGCAGATAGCGAATTCATTACCTATTGGTTACGAATTTATAACTTGAGCTTACGCAGACCAATGGAAGGATGTAAATATATTGAAAACATACCCTTAATGAATCTGTAGGCGCCATGGCAAAAGTAGTTGACCCTCATCAGCCAGGTTTTTGCCATTTGTTAACGAACGCCGTGTCGCCGACATGGTTAGTAGGTGTTACAATGATCGCAGATATTTTTCTGAATTACGATTCTACCATGCATGATTGCTGGGAGTCATTGTCACTGCATTTCCCCGGTGACACCCACACACAATCTCAACATGTAATCAGTGACGGTAATCGCAGTCATCCGTAACGTAGCGCAGACGTGCCAAAATGGGGTAGGCGCATCGTCAAGTTCGAGGTATCGCTTCTATTCCATCTGGTGCTCGATTCGATATAGATTTAATCAGAGCGATATGTTTATTGTACGATGCGGTACGTTCGAACGCTTGCATATCGGACATAGCGTAATATTTTTAGACCCCCTCCCGGGTGAAAGAGATCTTAAGAATGCATTCTGCCTGGCGTATGCTTCGTGTAGCCCAGGGGGACAAGGAGAATATTTTCTCTAGTTCCAGGTGCCATAAGCAAAACAGTATTTTAACTTCAGCTCCTCATATTGTCATCGCGTCGTGCTTATCTCATGTCTGGATAATATTCAGACGGTCAATTTGTACGGCTTATGCGGGGGCTGGCCCTAATTAACATGGCAAAATTTATGTGTCTGCTTCCAATTTCTCTCAGACACTACTTTAGAGTTCCCATTTTGGAATTGGAAGCCATTTTGCTGTAGAAGGAAAAGAATAGATATGTCGGATGTCCGAAAAGCGCGACGACTTGTGAGCGCGACCGCTGTGTGAAGCCGTCGTCATCGTGAATCTGGTGGTTGGATTCAAAACTATGAACAAATGCTTTCATCCGATCGCGGACCAATATGGTATGGCGGTGGTATCAGATAATTAAATTAAGTTTTGATTTGGTGGTGCACCATCTACGGATGGCGCAGAAATCCAAACGGTGTGCAATCCATCTTACTCTCCGCAAAGAGATCCATTTTATTTATCGCTCTCGTGGAGCATATAAATAAAGAATCCAGCTCCAGCCATTGTTTAGTCTGAGTGTTTTACGAGATCAGCCATAAGGATGTTTGGATGTTGAGCCACCTTTTTTGCAAGAAAACTAGTCAGTCAGTCCCACGGACGTCATAATTTATAGAGCTGCAGATTCCTGAAACAAAACAGCTACCTTTTTTTTCAATGGAGCCATCTCGTTCACTTGGACCGATCGGTTTGCATCCTTTAAAGGAGGATGCCGATCGTTTACGTTACACTCATAAGGTGTGTAACAATGTTAATAAATAATGCAATTTAAACGAGAGCCGGGCGACGGGCCGTGGCCAGGTCGGCCTGCGATTCTCCGATGGAGCGCCAATGCAATAATTAATGATTATTAAATGATTACTAAATTAAGGGACGACCACAAGAAGACCGGTGGGGTGGAAAGTAAACATACACATGATCGCCGATGATCGCGCCCATTAAAGGCCGACTGAGGCCGCAGTACATCATTCTCGTTCGTCGCGACCGATCTTGTGGCGGCAAAGCAATAGGCGTCGTTTGGCGAGAGGTGTTCAATAAAGAAGCCTTGAACTGTTCCGCGATCATCCTTTGCGATGAGCCCCGCTAATCGACGGGGCGTTGTTTATTTTAACACTCTTAAGGGCCCCTGCTTTGCATTCGTTCGTAGCTTTTTTGAATTAATATGATCAGTTTTCACTTTTCTCTGCTTGATCATGCTCGCTGGCACGTCTTTCCAGAAGAGGCCGCTGGAAAAATGCACTCTGATTTGCATCGTCGTAAATCAAACGCCGGAATACCAATTGGACCCGACAAGTGGACCGCGTTCTAGTGAAATGGAGAGTTGGCTGCCGATGGGGCCGATTCTGTTGTCAGAATGTCCTTGGTTGCGAGGTATCGAACACGCAACATGAACGTAATAAAAATAAATTGTAAGCACGGAGAAAACTGGACATAATAGAAGATTTATGTTGCATGTTAGTAGGGCAGAGCAAAGCCGTGATTCTTGATTTATGCGCGAAGGTTACGAAGGTTTCGTTTGATGACCTTTCCTTCAACTCAATTTTCTAAACCTAGTGTGTTTAAATCACAAAACGGCGAGCTGAAATTGAACTGAAGGCCAACATACGAGTCTGATCTTTGCTAGCGAATATAGCCGAAAACCGAAAATATAACAAAAAGTGATCAAAGTTTGTTAATGAGAAGATTTTGGCTCCCCGTGCCGATTATATTAATTCCAACGTCCAACCTCGTCCGATCGTAAAACCTTTCATATTTCGCACTAACAGACTGCTAACGGCCCATCGAGGGGCACACCGAACGAGAGTGAAAACGATGGTTTGTTGTTGGAAAACATCATCTAAAAATCGAACACGTTTTACGACCTGGCACCAGGCCGGGCAGGTTTGGAAGCCAAAAACTGAGCGCCAAAGATGATGATGGCAAACCACAAACCGCCGGAGACAAACAGAAACATTTTTCATAATGGTTTTCTGTTTTATGACCAGCGCGCCCGAGATAACCGGAGCCTTCCCGGGGTGGAACTGCCTTTGATCGGCCTACGCACTCCCGGCGGGGGTTTGCATTTTTTTTTCGCTTAAACCAGTTAAGATATATTTTATGTAATTGGATATGACCGGCGTTTGGGTATGGCTTAACGGGGTTTCACACTCAGCACCTTCGCGAATGGCTTTCGATTGCGAAATTGGCGTGTCGTTTCGTTTTAATCAACGCATTTGTGTCCCATTTCATTGCGAACTCTCCTGTGGCGGCTGATGTTGCTTTACTTTCCACTAACGTGCGATAAACGCACTTGAAAAGGATACAAAAACTCCAATCATACGGGTTTTTGGCAATCAACCTGCACAGCAGCAGCCGCAGCGCGACACGTTTGGCGGGTCACAACATATCAATAAAATATAAATTAAATGTCATAAAGCCTTAGCGCGGAACGAGGTCGGAAAATGCGAGATCGTTTCCGTTATTGTTTTTATTTCCTCCCCAACCGCTTAATCTTTGTGCCACTTGCGATCGCGAGGATCATCCGACGGTCGACGGCAAATTAATAACCGTCATTAACGGTTTATCACCGGGTGGGTCGGGTTTACGTTTGATGTTATCATCCGCGGCATGTTATCAACCTCCTGCGGTGCGGAAGCATAAAATCGGCGCTGATTGAAATGGGTTGTTCGCGTGAGTACATTTCCGGTGGAACGGGGGGCCAATTGTAAGAGTCCGAAGAGAGACCGAAGCAAACCCACCGAGAAAACCCATTATTTTCCGACAATTAGCTTTCGAATCTGCCGGCCCGCGAGTTAATCGTCCGAGACGCATGATCCTGCCACGGCAGGGCTGTGCCGCTTCATAAATATCACCAAACGGAGGACCGCGCTGCGTGTTGTGACAGTGCGCCAGGAGCAGCACATTATCTGTTTCGTAAATGTTTGTAGCAAAACTAGCTACAAGCAGATCGACGAACCGGGGTGTAAAGGAACTCGTAATTAATGGGCACACTTCTCTTGCATAAGTTTCCTTGCGTCAACGCACCACACCACACACCATTCAAGGATGTGTCTCACGCCGGCCGGCCAAGTGTGAGTCGAGCGGAGCGAAAAATAGGATTTTTATTAACTTTTCGTGACCTTCGATTGGTTCGTGCGACTTCATGTATCAGTCGTTAATGGCTCTAGGTGGCCCGGGGGCGCGATTGTTGTGAACATTAAATTACCATTGCGCCATGCTTGCCATGCTACTGTGCAGCACGGAGTTTCAAAGCGATCACACGCACACCGTCTGCTACTATCGATTATTTACGAGGACCTCCTCGGGACAGCTGAAACCAAAGCTCTTCCCGAAAGGACCCAGAAGAAGGTGACACACAGAGTTCCGCTGATTCGCTGATTTATGGATCGCTGACGTCGCCGCGATCCTCAGCTCGGTTCCTTGCAGGTACGAAATCATAGCATGGGTGGTACACGAGCGCTCGGAGAAAGAGATCCTTTCGAGATCGCCAAACATGACCGCGTTCTAAATGCGGCGCACCCGGATCGCTGGTCATCCATCATTCGGACGGAAAAAAAATTCGTCCCTAAAACTAAATGCTTTATTGCTGCTCTCTCTCGAAACGCTTCGTTGCGAAGGATCATATACGCGTATATCCCTTGAGACTTTGTCGAGGATCATTCTTAATGTTTAAGATCGCTTTTGTTTTATTTATGCCCGTCTGTGATCTATCATTCATTGGCCCTTCTTCGTTTGGTTTATGAGAAAGATACGGCCGGCTGGGAAGTGGAAGAGTTAGGATGTACGGACCATAAACTTTTGGCGAAGGGTTAGTTCCTTAAATGGGGCATTTTTCATCTTCAAAGCCGTTTCGGACACGTTTTGGGACATCCATCTTTCGATTTAGCATTGGTAAACACTGCCAAACAATTCGAGGACCTATTTGATGGCTTTTCTATGATATCGATCGGCATCTGAAAGGTCTAGTTTCTTTAAACAAACTTACTCTAGTATGCGATCCCTGGCCGCTGTGTGAGGTAAGGAATTTACGTAATTCGCCAGAGTTTAAAAAAAAAACATAAACACATAACATTTGTGTCACAGTCGCAATTAATAATTAAGAATGGCGAGAAAAAGGCGAGACGCTTTGAATGCAGCTGCACGGAATAAACTGTGTAGCAATCCTAGACCACTGAACTCTTGCGGCTCCACAGACCTCTGCGCATTGGCAACTAATCTGCTCACAAAATTTGCACATGTTGCGAAGTTCTCGCAGCTTGGTGTTGCTGCTGCCCGTACGCCATCGACACTAATTTGCTCAACAACTCATCAATCAAAAGTGATAAAAAATGGATGAATGACACTTGCGTGCTGTGCAAAAAGACCTTGGGTGTGCAATTTTTTATTTCTAAAGTTTGTGCGATAATCAAGAACACAGCGCGTCACGATCGTGGGAAGAAAATGTTTTTAATAATAGTTTGGCCACTAAAAATGTCGCCACGCGCTGCCGGACCATGACCGTGACCCGAGGTGGAGACGTTTTTGCAGAAAACCTAAGCTATCTTAGTTTGTCAGCCAAGTTCGTTGCCCCCTGGCTGCCTAATCCACGGATCGGGTCTTCTGCCTTTCTGCAAAAACTAAACATCATTTCCGAATGAAAAATGACGTCGTTTCCATCAGAGAAAGTGAATTCGAGGCCAAATTATGCCTAACCCCTTTCAGAGAAGTACAAAAAATGAAGGGTTTCCACAAGAAATGGTGTGCAATTTTCTTTCCGGCGCTTCTTGGTGTCGCTTGCCCGATGAACCCGTTCGCTCTCGGGTTGAACTTGACCGAACCGAACCGAAAGCCGGATCAGGAGCAGAATTTATGTGCGAAACGGAACGTTAAAGCCGCACGTCACATTAGTTCAGACCGGATTGGACCGGGTGGGAGGGTGGTTGGCCACAAGACATTGCAAGCGAAGCTTAAGAAGCAAAACGGATGTTGGGATGGAAAGAAGCCGAACGCGTTGATATTGAACTCGATCGTTTCAAGTTCAAGTTCAACGGAAGAGAACCGATGGCAGACAATGTCAACGGCAGGATGTGTCCGGCCGATCTAGCGGGAATGTAACGTTGTTCTAGGAAAATAGAATGAAGAAACAACGAACTCGGAGTCTTGCCAGTCCAGTTTTATGACCGAAACGAATCGAAGTGGTGCAGTTTCTGTACACCATTTTGAAGTGGAACCTCGTAAAGAACCGATCGTAAACTGACCCATTACGGGGTCTCCTCCGGTTTGTTGTCTAATCAGTTCGGGTTACGTTGGGTTTTGGATTTTTTTGTCTGCCTTCTTGTTGGCCAACAGTAATAATGGTGTTCGGGTGAGGGTGTAAATTATGATCTCCTTTTTTACGACGAATCATCGATCCTGAAGTTGGTCCTTATGCGACAATTAAATCGAAAATGTACCTCCGAAAGTCATAAATCGGTGTTAAACATTTTTGTGATACTTTGTCGACATTTATTATTTTTGCCAAAACCAGACCAGAAAGCAGTGAAAGGAATACATGATTTATGATCTTCTAATGAATTTCGTTGTACCGGAATTTGCAATTAAATTTAGTTAGTACACTGCGCGATATCGTTCCCGTTCATTACGGTTCGATAATCGCATTACGGGGCACCAATATTGCGCTCCTTCCTTCCTTAGGCTCAGGTGCACTTACTGGCAGTCCTGCTTACTTGGGCCCTGCTGTCTGCTAGGTACCCGAGAATCTCAAGTTCATTACCTTTGCTGGAACGAATCGTGCACCTTGTCCGGGGCACATAAAAGCCGGCCCGTGCTGATAAACGTTTATCTTTGATTTATGCAAGCTCCCTTCCGGCAACAAGAAGCATCCCAAACCGAACGGGGAATTGAACTCTTCGTGAGCAACTTGTCGCCGTTTTTTTATGTCGGGCAGACTCTTTGCCCGACGAAACCGTCAGGCTGGGGAGCGAAATTTATTTAACTGATGATGCCCCCCCGATGGGAGTCGGTGCACATATTTGTATGTGGCGTGCGCACGTTTACTTTGGAACACATTTTCCCAACTACCCGCCGTGAATATGAATCCGCGTGCGTGGCAGTAAATTAATAGACAAGACTCCCCGTGGCTCTTGAGTCGTGTTCCAAGATCAGATCGGCTCATCCTAGAGTCTGCAACGTTTCTCTCCTATTCTAGGCATTCCGTGTTCCAGCGGCTCCACGTCACGAGGTGTCTTTCAACGCCCTGCCCTGGCACGCAAGAAGTTTGCATCACATCTTCACTGACTTTTGTAGTTTGCGGTAAGATGATTGAAAGTAAAATTGACTCCACAAAAAGTACTCCAACAGTCGACCGGCGTCGAGAGCATCCTTTCGGGTCCCGCGCGACACGAACACGTCGCCGCCCGGAACCCTTTCTGCTACTTTCTTCCAGTTCAATCGTTTGTTACCATTTTTAGCCAGCTCCGGAGCCACCGCATTCCGATTCGGAAGCACGAACCAGCATCAACTTCATCCCGCAGTTCGTGGACTCGCTGGGTTGGCAAGGCGAAAATTAACATTCGTTATGAGCACATACATCAACTTGTCATTGGTGGCCGTGCCGTGCGGCGGCAGTGGAAAGTGTTGTGAGTCGAATAATGAGTGAAATAAATCAAAAACGCGCCCTGTTTTTATTTATTTTATTATTTCGCAGATTCACTCGGACTGCCAACATCTTTGACGAGCCGCAACATCGTAGGATGTCTCAGTCGGTTGTGCTTTACAATTTTGAGTCGCATTTGTGGCACATTTTCATACGAATAATCATCACTGACGGAGAAGAATGATGTATTCTACATGATATGATGGGTTATTTCGCACTGATTTGCCCCAAGTTCACGCTCTCCTCTCGGTCCCGTAAACATGACGTTCTCGACGTGCCAACATACAACAGATTGCTTGGATGGTAACGAAGGCGAAACATCATTCTTCATTTTGGGAGTCCATCACTTGGGAGCGACCAGCCGAAGGTAGGTAAGAAATATTTTGACAACTCAATTACGCTCTTGTGCTTAATTAGGCCGGCCCCCTGGCCCCGAATGGGGCCTTCGGGCAACGCGGTCACACCAGGAATCGGGGTCGAAGGAACACACGGACATCCTCTCGTCGGGCCCGCAAGGCCATCAGGATGCGTGAACGATTTCATAACACTTGCGCCAAAAGTCCAGCGTGCGGATGAGTTATGCCAAAGAAATGAGACCCTCGCCCAGGGCGGATTAAAGGTTGTGGCGTGCCAAACAAATTACGCCACGCTTGTGCACCATTTTTCACACCGCGATCTGTAAGACAATCCGCAAAAAAAGGGTTCTGCCGGCCACGGACGGTTTATTAGCCGTTTCCGTCGTAACCACGATGGATTGATTAGGCCCCTCTCGCCACGTACACCGCCGCAGTGTTAATCCTGTTGAAATCCGGTCGCTCGACGAAAACTGCGCCTTCGTGGCGGGGATGGCCTCAGGTATTTTGCGTGTGATTGGATCAGATTAACAAGCAAACTTGGCTACGGCGTGCGGTTGTTGATGAAACTGTTAACTGAAACTGTTCGCTTATTTGCGAGTGATTCATTGAAATACATTTGTTACAACGGGCCGGAAGTTACGATCGCGGATAGAAATGATCTATCTTTTTCTCGAAAAATGTTACTCTATAGAATTAAATCTAAAGCTCCGTATTGCACGATTTTTTTGTTTCTTGGCGTAATCCTGATGAGCGACCTAAACTAAAGTGTTGCTTCACACAGGAATTGTTTACATCTCTAAAGTAATTAAGATCGAGATCTGTTTCCTGCTTCTTAAGAGACCGTGGCCAGCTTTCATCATGACAAGCCACTGGCGATAGTGATCTTTATAGAGTTCTCCTTCTGGTTTTCGGTCGCATTCGATACCCTTTAAAGGACCCTTTTAAGAATTTAATTCCAGCACCAGCCTGGTCCATATGGCAGAGAATGTAAAAACAAAACAGTACGAAACAAGTAAGACAAGCTTTTGAAATTTATTGCTCAATTCCGTGTACAACCTGTCGTTTTGCTTCGACTTCGAGTCTTCCTCCTCTTCGGTTGGGCGCCATTCTGAACCTTATTTTGCTGCTGAGCCCACCACACATAAATCTCCGGGGATGCTTCCAATTTATCATGATATTCACCATAAATCTATTATGCCCGGTATCATCGTGATCGCCGTGGACTCACGAAGGCACCGTTGAATGTTTGATCGCCTTGCCGGGAGAAGTTGTCTTTCCCATGATCGGCAACCGTTTCTTTCATTACTTCATTTGAGACCTTCTTTTTAACTGTCAAGTGTCAGTCTTGGTCCTAGGGTCCTCTTGTCTTCCTGTGCACCAGAGGCATAAAATCGACAGAACCATCACGGGAGACAAATGAGCTGCTTCCGTTGGCTCTCCTACTAACCACGCGGTTACGCAAATTCCCTGACCTAGCGTCCCTTCTTTCGGAAGGACTGTTGCTTCGGGGCCTGGAAATTCGACGTTTTCCACCACTTCTCGGCATACGGTCATGGTCGGGCACCATCGTAAATCGATCATCTGGCGTAGCACCGTCTCTTGGTCGCTAGGTTTGTAGGTCTTAGGTGCACGATCGTCTTCCATTTCGGTTCGGGTTTTTGACACACCCGAGAACCTGCTACCGGGAGTGACTCCGCGGGCAAGAAACATGTGCGTCCCCTTCCGTTATCATCTCGGCCGCCCGTGGATGGTGGTTTTTGAAAATTAGTTCACAAACATCGCTCCGATATTCAAATCGGGAAGAAGCTGCCGGGCCAGTCGGAAGATGATCGGAGGCCTCGGGAATAGCGCGGTTCCTAGGCGGATAATTACGGCCCCAGTGGCAGCAGCACAAGTGGTCCGGAGGGTGTGTAGGAAAACATAAAAGCGAAGACGACGACCCGGGCGCTGTTGGTAATTATTCGATTTTAAACACACATTTACGCACCCTCCCGAGAGATGCGCGAAGGGGCGCATCCACGGGGCGATAAAGAGTGTCTGTCAACGACAACTGGCGCACGGTGTGTCAGTTGTTTTTGTGTGTTTCCAGGTTAGTGTTTCAAATTAACACTCCCTTCCGGAGGGCCATCTTTCATCGCCCAAAAGCAAGGACCCATCATGAGGGGCGCACACTTTTCCCGAGTGTGTCACCCGAGGTTTTCCCGACGCGTTGGAGGAGTTTTCCATTTCTCGATACATTTAACGTCAATAATGCATGAGAAAGTGTGTCGTGGAATGTTTTGAAGGTTCCGATGGGATGCGCTTTGTAAACAGAAGGGGAAGCTGGAGATTCCGTTGCGAGCTCTCTTTGATGTCGCAAAGATGCAGCCGATGGTGGCGATGGGGCCTTATCGTGGACATAAATTAATCTCCGTGATGGGAAAAAGGCAGCACAACGTGATGTTTTATTTTTCCCCTCGCATAAAAGATAAGCATAAAGTGTAAGAACTGATCATATGAAATTGGTTGCGGAGTGATCTCGTTCTGGATCCTGGAAATCGAACACAAATCGGCACACATTTTACGAGCAATTTTTCATTCGCCAAACCAGCCGAGATGTATGTTATTATCATAATATTTATTTTATTGATCCCATTCGCATACCGCGATCTCCGCGGCACAGGATCCCCTCGGGGAATGGGGATCATTTCTCATAACGCGTTACTCGATTGTCTCGTCGGTTTGCTTCTTCCGCTTCCCGTAGCCTCGGGTGACCAGGTTCGAACGATCGTGGATCGTGGAACGATCCGAACATCGGGACCCAAAACCAAGTGCAGTTCCTGTTCGTCCCGAAATAAGTGCACGATGTTGCTGATACGCCGTCGTAAAACATCAACGGCGTACAATCGTAAAAATCGTTCCAAAACCGAACCGTGGTTCCTTCGAATGGTTGGCGCAGCACGGCACCGATCGCTCCGCGGAAGATCCCCGATCGCTTCCTTTGCCGAAGGGACCTTTGAAAGGGCTTCTAAGCAGCGCAGCACGCGCGACTCAAAAAAATCCATTTGATGAAGATGTTTATGATTATGATGCGTTCCGTCGTGGTGCGTTGTTGCGAGGGCCCGGGCTCCGTCGCTGCCGCCGTTCGCCTTTGATGTGGCACCGATCTTCGTGGACCGATTATGCGCTTCCAGTTTGTACATCATGCTACTGCTTTCGAAAGGCTGGCACATGGAGCAAAGCAAAACGTTAGCGAAGGATCGGTGTGACGGCGATTTGCCTTTAGCATAAATTCCGAGTGCAAGCCGACGATGATTATGCACCGGGAGGCAATGCGCCCGACGATTGATGATATGTTGGGCGCGCGCGCCCGTAGCAGATAAAAATTCACACTTCTGCCGGCTCGGTTCTTACGCTAACGATGTGCGAATTTACTGAACGCCCCGAAGTTTCGGCGTCCAGTTAACACCTCCAGAGAGTCCCGAGATTTTGGTTTCATTTTACGCCGCATAACTTAATAACCGATTGAGCGGCGTTTCGGAAACCTCCTTCTTCGCCAGGATTAATTATTGAACAGCGCACAGGCACGTTCCTGGGTAAGTTGTACGCACCACCGGGGTGGAGAAAAAAGTAATTGGCGTTAATTTATGGAACATGATAAGCATACAAATTGCACGCCGGCACCGTCTAACGCTCATCTAAGGTCCAGCGTAGGCTCCGTGAAGTTTGAGCTCTTCTGAACTTCTGACTCCATTTTCGGAACCAAGATTTTTATGACCCACCACGGGAATCGGTATCTTCAGCGGTGGTCGGTCGACACAAACGTGTCCCAATCGCGATTTCTTTGGCCAATTAAAATGTGGACCATCGTAAACAACTCCAATAGTTGTTTGTCGTGGTCGCAACCATCGACTTGATTCTCGCTGAGCCGATCTCATAAATCGGTACCTCCATACTGGTGGTGGGTCCTTCTTTACGAAAGATGGGGCCATTGGATTGAAACCATATTTTGACGCATGAGGAGTGACGCTGTGTGGGGAGCCCGGGACCAAGCAGGCCAGAAGAAACTTTGACAAGATTGTTTCTACCTTTTTTCCGTGAAGCCCGCCGGATTGATACATACCACACGGTTGATATATGCACGGAGTGATTTATCTCGATCGATCGCGCGATCGCAACAAGTCTAGACTTCATTTATCTTTTCTTTCCCTCCCAATCGATTCCATCTAACTCGATCTAAGCGAAGGAAGTGAGCTTTTTGGGGCTCCGCTCGGTTCGTCAGCATGTCGTATTTTAGCATATGAACACCTCTCCTCCGGAGGACTGCATCTTCGGGGAACAGAAAGGGGCTGACTAATGTTGTTTTGGGTGCATGTTGCGGCGGTGCAAGTTCATGGACACCCCAAGCCAGGCCGGGTGATGAATTGACGAATTTGTCCGCGCGCGCCGAACGATGAGAGGGTGCTCCTCTTTCGCTTTCCGAACGAAACTGGTTTAGTGGGACATACATATTTTATTCGGCCCCGACACGGCCGCCGATTGTTGTAAAATTGTGCTCGCCGCGCCGCGCTAACGAATGCCAGCGATGTTTATCTGGTCATTTTAACGATCATGGCGCATTTCCTGGCAGGCACCACGAGGATAGTATTTTTTTGTTTTCAAGGCATAGCCTGAATTGACATTGGGGATCTTAAGGCATAAGGATTTTGGGGCTCAAAATATACAATAATAACAAGCTTGCAATATTTAACCTAATAATGGTATTAATAATGTATCGAAGGGTAAACTACCTCGTCGACCGAGAGGCGCGGCCGTCAGTTCGTTGATCGGCTCAAGCTTCAAATCATGCGTTAGACCGAGACCCTTCTCTTCGATAGTACAGGGACAGCGACAATCAGTCGACAAGCCAGAAAATCCATTCTTCAGACATTTCAGCACTTGTCGTCAGCTATCTTGATAAAGGGGTGGCGTGAGGGTAAGGCGCCGGGCTTCCCATCATCTGGGGCGGCGGCCGCGGCGCGGTAGATGAAGGGCATTTATGCGGGCACTTACCTGTGCGTTCGATTTAATTGAACACCTCTTAACAAACAGTAATTATCACATTATCGCAGCACCACGCGATCCCTCTCACAACTAATCATGCCGCTGCCGGTCCCGTTGCCGCGCGAGTCGCGAAGTGAGAAGTGTTGCTTGAGATTGAGATATTCAAATTAGACACGCGATGCCGCGCCCGCTGGAGCGCCAGCGCTACCGGGGACTGCGGGGTGTATCACTTGCTGACCATCTAGCTGCCCTATTGCACTAAAGTAGCTTTCGGTGTCCCCTATTTCTTGTGTTCCTTTTTAGCGTCGAAGGTCGCTGTTTAACCTAGAAGCTGGGAAAGCGAGTCCGCAGCGAGTAGATTGCGAAAAACACGGAATGCCTTTTCGTACCAAACTGGCCACTTTCAGGTGACCAATAGATTCGTCAATGGAAATAGGAAACGGCTTCAGTTAGCGCAACGGGTGCAGTAAACATTAATATGCAGCCGCACCGGGTGGCGCATAGTACCTGGTTATTATATTGTCCGAAGCCTGACAGGTCCATCTAATCGTTATGACATGAACAAGTATTTACGACACGAAGGAAATCGGAGCACGAGCCCATTGCCTGCCGTTACACGATTCTAATGACAGGAAAATATTGTTTCACTTTGGGATCATACTCATTGCGAGCATTACCTGATAGCCAACAATTAATCTCAATTAAGTTTTACATTATCTTTAAAGATTGATCTCGGATTGTGGTGAGCCTTACAAGAATGCACAAGACTTGTCAGAAACTCTGTGACAGTATCCATCACGGCTTCTGTGCGCCGTGACAAATGTTTTATTGGTTTCTAGGACCAAGAGCTCCTTTATGTCGTGGAGAGTAGGTCTAGAAATTTGCATGAGATTGATCTAACAAACTTTAATTTAATTCATAAGCCTATGAGCTCTGCTATTAAGTATCTTTGGAAGAGTTCACAGTTGGTGATGAAGTATTTCAAACACATCGCAGTAAGCCTTTCATCTACTATCTTCTTATTGCTCTACATTCCAGGGTTCAAGAGCGATCATCAAAACATGATCCTCATTACCGATCTGCCAACAACTCACGAGCTTCCTCGGTTGGTTCTCACCACTGCTTGGTTCCTCCTGAATGGGCGTTGTATTAAGAATGCAGAAAATAAATTCTGTAGCAAATTCTCCAACTGTCAGGTCGGTACATTCTGATGCTTGACAACCGAGACACTCATTTACAACCAAATTAGTACCTGCGACATGGGTTTTAAAGCAACTCGTCCACATTTCCGAGGCAGGTTGTTGTCGTAGATCGCACCAGAGGTTGACGAATGACAGGACAACACACAGCAACCCTCTTGGCAATGGACATGGACTAAAAATTCACTCATTCCGTGTGTGCAACAATTCGCCTGTCGTCTCGTTGGTCGATGTCGAACTAGGGATTTATGGGATCACGCGATCGGCAAAGTCCAGAAGAAGTTGCTCAAAGCAACTAACGCCCCAAAGAGCGCATCAGCGCTTCGCTTAGAATGCATTCTGCCGCCGCTGGGATGCTTGGATAGGGCCACTTCTGCGGCACGGTGGTCCGGCGCTGCGGAACGGTCGGTGCAGACCCATGAGGGGACATGAATCGGAAGACGTGGCCCAATAAATCGCCGATTTGGTTTTTTAATCAGCCGAACTTCCTTCCAAAAAGGGGCTGCGGGCTCGGTGGGTGTGAGAATTCCGATCGTAGAAACCCAACGCCGGGCCGACCGTGGCGTGTGGCGGGGACCGAAAATAAAGCTAAGACGGATCGCGGGCCCGTGGCCCGAGGAACGGTACACGCGGCGGCGGCGGTCGGTCGCAGCATAACTTACAGCGGGTGTCGCGCCGATGTGGAAACATGAGAGAAATTTGATCTCTTTTGGCGAGCGTCTATTTTTCTTTTTCGCGTCTCGGGGAAACGAACGTAGAGCGACATGGCATCTAATTATCGGCCACTTCGGGGTGGTATGGTGTTTGTCGGGAGTCGTACGAGAAAGATAAACTGGTTCGGTATTAATGGGACCTGCGGCAATTTGTTACAAAGAACGGCACGTGTGTGAACATAATTAGAAATCGACCAAACGAATGAATTGTTGAACTAAACCAAGAAGCAAATTTATGGAAAATGAAGTAGAGTAATGTGGATCACATCGTAAAACGCAATTTATTCGGAAATTTTATTCATTAAATTTTCCCATAAAAATCTAAGCCTCGTGCCCTGCCGATTTTTGTCGGTCCGTGGCGAGTGGCGAGAAACCAATTAATGTTGCATAATTTAAGCAAATATTAACACACATTAGGTCGTCGTATTTTACAGTAGGTGGCACTCCAGCGGCGTAAGGCACATTCCGTTGGCCCGTTGGGCCGGACACCGGAGGACGGAGGGGCGCTTCAATCGAGATCTCCATCGCTCGCATCCGTAAGGACCGAAGGACGACACGCGTAGAACGAATGGGTCACCATGTACGCGACGGAACGGAACCCGAATCCCGAACATATTCATTCCACCGGGTGGGGAGAAGCTGGGATCACAGTGTTTATGTGGATCGTAGCAATTATGACAGCATAAATTAGCGTAAATTATTAGCCGCGACCTGGTAAGGGCGCGGGGCTAGTTCTTCGGCGCGATCCGGTTTCGAGCCGGGCCACGCTTCGCTGGAGTCTCCACATCGTTCCACACTAATGTGGCTCCAGGCTCGCCTGACTCGCCTAATAGGCGATTGTCTCGGTTGTGGTTGCGATAACGTGTGGTTGGTGGTTGGCGGATGGCGAGCTCGCTTGCGCGCCTAGACCCGACCCGACAGTCGCTGATAGGCTCCCGGCATTTTCGGAGGTCTGCGAGAAACATTTGGAAGGCTGGGCACCGGCACACCGGAGTGATCGCTGGGCCTGTCGGTCACCCTGTTGCCGCTGCTGCTGCCCGAAAGGCTGCAAATCTTCGCCAAACCCACCGACGGACCATAATTGAATCAAAGCACAACGCCTCCAGCCAGATCCAGATCAGGTCTTGAAAGGTTGTGCCGAACGCGCGCGCGAACGGGTAGCGAAATTTATTGGCCCCACGTTAACACGAAAGTGTCCGAAAGAGGCCTAAGGTGGGTCCTTCGCTGAGGCGTAACGACAGCATCAGCTCTCAACATCGTCCCTTGGCGGCTCAACCCAAGGAGGTCTCAATAAATTAACGTATTTTGCTATCCATTAGTGCGCAGGCCAACCATCGGATAGCACTGGCAGGACAGACACTTGTTGTTGCGAGAGATTAGATCGGCCGATCGGCCTTGCGCATTTAGCATGCAAAACTGGCACAGCACGGTCAGTCAGTGCTGTGTTTAAGCCCTTCTCAACGGTGGTCCTTTCGTTGGTGAGCCCGATCGGGGTTGGTGCCTCAAAACGAACGAGTTTTGCTGCTGTCGTGTCACAAGAGTTTAATTAAATTAATAAATTAAATCTCTGTGAACTACGGAACAGGTGATTAGTTGTTGCATGCCAATGTCCAGCTCACCAGCTCACTGATTTTAATGAAACGCCACATTATGTAATCTATTTCTAGGTAGTTTTGCTAAAGTTCAATCATTAAAAGAACTCTACAAACATCTCCTTTGCCGCCTCCGCTGGGCCAGGCTGGCCATTTTGTGACAAATGGAGGGCTCATCCTAGCAACATAGCTGTATGCTGCCCGGCCCTTCCTTGTCGAACCATAAATCATCGTTTGGATCCAGTGAACGGGGAAAGGTGTCCAAACCTGTGTTCCAAGGGTCACACTCACTGGAAGGTTCGGAGAAGCGTCTAGCTTCCTGGAAGTGACCTGCTGCTAGCCGGTTTCGGCACGTTTTCCGGTCTGCCGCCAACCACGAAACGAATCTCACACCTCAACCGTCGTCAAGGGTCGGTCCTTTAATTATCTCTAATCGATTGAGATATCATTCCCCAAATCGATCACCTATGACAGGCCCAACCATCGAAACGAACAGGGTCCGTCGTGGTGAATGTCTGTCCGCCATTTCGGGGCATCCGACTAAAGGCAGAAGAACCGACGCTCCGCTCCGTTGGTTTTAAATAAATGCCTGCTCTGATTCGATCCACCTACTTGGCACCTAATACAACTCAATTGATTCGTCCGGTCATCCATCCTTACCGCCCCCCGGCCGGCGATCGATTTTGAAGATCATAACAAATTATGCTCCAAACGATCGGATCGCTCGCTCTCGGTTAGCGATCTGGTGGAGCCTCGAAAAAGGCGGACCCCACGCCCGATCGGGAAAGATCTTCAGTATCTTCGGAAGACATACATTATTCGGCCGTTCGGGCGTTCTGCCGGTGATTTGTGGCCTTAACGTTTCTTTTTCCGATCCCCACCACCGTGGCTTGACTTCTCACCAAAAACTTGCCGCCTACCGTTGCCGCCACATGCCACCCAGCGGCTTCGTGGTCCGAAAAAGACTTAGGACCCATCGGGGCCTGCTTTTAGAGCTTTGCTTTAGAAGTCAAAATTTATTGCTGCTAATAATGCACACAAAAGCCAAACGAATCGGCCCGGTTGGCGATGTAGCTGGTAGTGGCGGGGAGCTGGCCGCTGGCCGAATTCTGGTCTGCACTTTTCGGTACTTTTCGGCGGATTAAGAGCTTTTATAAGTTCGATAAATTTGCGTTCGCTGAATTCCTTCAATTTCGATCGCTTCTGAGTCTTCTTCCATCGCGTGATCGTTTGATGAATTATGCCGTGAGCAAGTCTTTCTTGGTTGGTCAAGGAAGCCCGAGGGATGACGAGGGGCGGCGTACCTGGTGGGTGGTTTCGGTGACCATCCGTGAACGGCGTTATTAGTAGCGGATGCACTTCATCTTCGGCGACATTGGAATTCTTTGCTTTGCGATCTTTTGCTACCGGCCAGGAAGCGGAAGGTTTCACGCAATGCAAAGCACCAGCCGAGTCACGAAATTGAATTTCTGACATTTCTCCCTCGTCCTTCTCAATGGAATTCAATAACTCATTTTCTTTCCGTTCAACTAGCCCGCGGGGTAAAATCTCACAAACGTTGGCGGCGCAGTATGTTCCGTGGTCTTAATCAACGCGCCACGATCTAAATCTAAGCTAGGCTCACGTATGATCCCGGTTCCACTGGAAGCGACGAGAAACATAAACAATAACACCTACACCATTAACCTTCACCCACCGGCGGCCATTTACAGGCCCGTCGCCCGACGACTTCTTTCATTTCCTTGTGCTGCACTTTCTCGGCGATCAAGAGCCCATGCCGACTCCATCAAGAGAGTGCGCACCGACGCCACAAGACTCCGGTTAGAAGGTCCGACTCTAATAAGCTCACTTGGAGTTCGATTTTTATTGATTTCGATATCACTCGGGTGCGCGTGAGATCGGACCGCCCCCCTGGCTGGGCAAGTTTTCCTCCCGCCGAGAGACCTCGTGGGGCCGCTTCTGGTCCCCGACAAAGCGCGCACGTTGAAGCGCACGAAATGCATGTTCATCGGTGTCGTAAAGTGAAGTGGATTAAGATAAAAAGCCCACGATTCTTTGCCGGACCCGGACCCGGACCCGGTAAGGAAGTGCCTAAGATCAGTTTCCGCTTTTCAGCGGCGCTTCTGTGAGGTGCATTTACATTCGGAGCTTTCCGAGCTAAGCCGCAGGCCGCTAAAGCCACATCCGCTCCGCGCGGATGATAAGTGAGGTTAGCGTCTGAACCGAGCGCCGCCACGTTATCCGATGGTTCCGGGATAAACGTTTCGCTTGTGGCCTTGATCCCTGTCTCGGTTTGCTGACACTCCTTTCGGGAAATCGTTTGGGGAAGTTCGGAACCTTCGACTTTTGGACTTGGAAGGGAGTCTCATTGATAATACATCAACACGCGCGCTCCGTGCGTTATCCGCGACATGGTGATTGGGTCTCGCGCATCTCACCCAGTCCCTGTAGCCACCGGGTTCTGCTGCTCCCCATCAGACCGCTACGGTGGTAGGGTTCGGTCGGGGGCGATGTCGAAGACGATTTATTCTGAACTCTCCGATAGCCATAAATTTTCGGCCTCGAGGGCATATCGTGAGCTTCTTTTAAAGTATCGTAAAATGTTAAACACCACTTGGGGCGGTCGCATGATTAGAAAAGAAGCTTACCGGCGAACGACGGCCCAGCAGGTTCTGCTTACCATTGGGCCGGGACGAAGGGTAGCTACTCGATTGGTTTCGATTTGATTTGCTTCATTAAAATATTTTGACATCCTGGAGCGCTTCGGTTCGAGCTTTGTTTCAACGCCACCAATAATGGCCGTTAATAAGTTTATAATTTATGGAATTCAGTTCCTCAGGGTCTTCGATCCTAGAACCATTTTGTTCACCGACTCGTAGATTCCGCTCTACGATAATGGTGCCTAAGTAGGGTTGCTTTGACCGTTTTGTTTTTCACGTCCTTTTCCAAAAATCTCGCTTCCGAAAGCTTCTCGAATTCACGCAGTGGTCATTGACTTCGGGAGCCCTGTCAGTCAAGGAACTTGAGTGTTACTTGACATTTCTGCCACCGGAATGGGAAATTTATTTCCAACAAATTCGGAAACACTACCGAAAACAAACCGTTTCGTTCCCAATAAAAATCCCATTCCGTCAAATGTTTATTGCTTTTAGCCGCACCAACAACTTACCAACCAAAAAGGCGAGCGCTCCAGATGCAGATGCACTTTGATTAGTTGTGAGGATAAAACGCACAACACCAATCGGGGCTCAACCCGCTCACGCCGTTCGTTTGATGAGCGCTGATGGCGCGGACGGCGATGTGGCGCTGTCCGAAAGAAATTTACGTCCATCAAAAAGCACTTACGGCGGAGGGTGGTGCCGCCAAAGTCAAATTTTGTGACACTTTGTCGGTTGGAACGGCCTATTGGCCGAGAACGTTCCGAGCAATTTGAGGGCGGGCGGAGAGAAAGTCTTGGATCTGGAATTGGAATTGAAATCGTCGTTTCTTCAAACGATGACTACGCGTGCTCGCTTCTAACAGGCAACGCCCCAGCATGACGCACGTGGACATTTCGTGGCCCACGCAAAGCGCTCGAACGGTGGATTGCGTGCGTCGATCAGCGGGATCGAGAGTTGATCATCGCCGATTGAGTCGTTGGATGTGCGTGTTTTATTTTATACGAAAATCTAATTGATTTTGGCAGTTTACGGGAGCGCAGATGGGCCCAGGAAATAAATTTGTTGGCGGATTTTATGAGGGATCCATCGCTGTTATGTTCACATTAGCATAAACGACACGCGCCGAGGGTCAATCAACTGAACACGCTGGCTTCCGACTGATAAATCGTTTGATGGAACCGAACCCCCAGCTGGGACTGCCAATCGTGAGTAGGAATTCAAATAATCACAGTTAAAGTAAAGAAAGTGTTCTAAGCCGCAACAAGAGCTAGATCTTTTTCGATAACTTTCAACGCTCTTATTCGTATCCATCTCCGTGGTGCATCTTGAGAAAGTCTACAGTCGTGTCCGCTGTCCATGAATCACGGAAGGGTGCTTAAAGCTGCACTTCGAACGCGGATCAGATGGATCTTGCTTGAAGTTCGGAGTTGAAGCACGGACCATGGAGAAGGTTCAAGGTTGCCCGGCACGGCAATGGTCGGAATTTTCGGAGAGATTGATCAGTCCGGTCAAGAATACTGCTTCACTCAGTGATGTGGGGCCGTCAGAGTGCCGTACCGGTGTGTCAATGATATTCGATATTCCGCGCTCCGATCGCGTGGAGTCGATAGATTGACACGGGAATCGTGACCGGCTGCCGCTGCAGATCAAGATGTTTGGCCACGGAGAGCCAGCTCGCCAAGATGCGGCGGACGTCATGCAATGCAGCCGAACGGAAACCTGTTGCAGTCACAGTGACTCGTGAGGCATTACGGATTACGACCGAAATAAGTTACGACTAAAAGCATTCACCCGCCCGATCTTTTATACGTGAATCCGCGGTGTGTTTATTGCTCACACCGTCTGATGTTGCTAGTTTCAATCTCACACCGATTTCGCATGAAAGTAAAACCAAGTTACCAGCAAAAAGACTGGGAACAAAAGTGTCAACGAAAAAACGGCGCGAAAACTTGCACTTTTATTGGTTCGTTCGTCGTCGGATCGGGAGTTCCATTTTAATGCCCAGCGAACAGGTCCACCGTGAGGGTTTTTGTAAAAAAAAAATGACAATATCCACAGGTTTTTTTTTTATTTTTGTACATTTTATTTGTAGCGCGACTTTTTTGGGCTCTTTAACAGCGGTCCATTTCTTACACATTGCCAGGAGGGCGGGAGTCGATGTTGTTGATCAAGGGGACGCGGAGAAACATGATTCTTTCTAGAGCCCAGTCCCGGCTTGACTGGCTGTGGCCAGCGGCTGAGTCAATTTCCGCGATCGGCCAGCCACCAAACATGGTCCTGGCGCGTTGGTTTGGTACAGTGCGGTCCGCGTGACCGTGACCCTCGGACGATTCGGAGACGGAGGCGAGCCCTAATGGCGTTCTACTGGCTTTTGTTTTCTTCCTACCGCCAATAAAAGTGCCAATTTTTGATCAGAAATAGATTTCTTTTCCGCGGTCGACCGACGATTGGACTCGATCCTGGCGTGCGGCACATAAATCGTTCTATTGGAATGGAATTGAACCACAAAACCTACACTTAATAGGTGAATTGATTCATTCGCAAATGCAAAAAAGAAAAAAAAATCCCACCGCTCACGGTGATAAGCTAGCAAAAGCGGAAATGGATAGTCGAATCGAAGTATCACGCGGCAACCCCCAATCAGAGTGTGTCACCAGCGGCAAGCCGTCGGTGCCATTGGCCGTATAGGGCAACATTTGCGCGGTGTTGCACTTTTTTGCATTACTCAGTACGATTATGCAAAAAACTTGTGACCAAACCCCCGGGGCCGACTACGACTACGAGCCGTTTCGCACGTAGACCAAGTCGCGCCCAAGGCCTAGAGTGTGTTGCCGGTTCGAGTTGGCAGGCGGCTCAATTTAGCAGCAGCTGACTGAATCCCCACGCCACGAGATGGGAGGCAGGCAATTTTATGATGCACCGACCGGTTCGCGGGCCACTGCACGGTCGATATGATTAATAACCGACAGGAAGGAAGGTTACGGACAAGCCGGGCGAACCGGCCGGGCAAGTGGCGCAAATTCTCCCCTGACCTTTCGCCGGTCCGCCGCGGAGTCCTTAAGGAGCAATCTGTTCGCACAAAACGGCGCGCGGGAAAGGTGCGAGTTTAATCGTTTATTGTTTAATTTATGGCCGCGTGGCCACGCAATCCACGCGACGCACCAGAGGCACTAGTAGAACCGCGGAACGAAAGTTGAAATCGCAAGCACAAAGCCAAAAACCCGATCCGCAATCTTCTCGCAGCGCGTTCCACGCGAGGTCCTTGCGGGTTGGGTAAGCAAATAACAAAAACGGGCAACTATACGGGCGGGAGGAGATTTATGGGACAGGCCTACGTCAGGTCAGCCGCACGGTGGGGGCATGTTTCAGACAACTTTCGTCGTCGGGCCCCCTTTGCGTGACGTGGACAGCAGCAGCGAGGATCTTCCGATCTCCGTCGAGCGAAAGTGAGACAAGAAGAAACCAAAAGTATGGTCCCATAGCACGGTAACCATTTTATGATGATGATGATGATGGTACAATTAACGGCCTAATTGAGGAACATTCCAGTGGACCAAATTTGAAGCATCCAGATCGAGCGTCTTGCTACAAACAAAGCGATCCTCTCAATCAAGCGAATTTCAGCACGGGGTGAGGATACTTCCGCTTGGATCCCGGAACTCCGTGGCCCACAGCACACACACCGGCTGCAACAATCTGTCTTACTTTGTTCGTGTTCAACGAACTGACGAGGGCGAAAACTAATCATCGTTGGGAAGAGATTTTATCGTCTGCCATCATGTCGGAGCGTCGAAGGGATAACTACCGTCATTTACGAGGTGTGTTAAACGTCCACTAGAGCTCGCCCTGAGCCTAGCAAAATAGTGCCGCGTGCCGGCGATGATGATGATGGCGAAGGAGTTGCAGATAACCATCGGTATCTTAATCTCGGTAGCAAGCAAAACGGCCGCCGCGTACTGCATGGTGGTTGGATGTAATGTCTTCATGTTCGTTGCATCTTCGGTGGGTCTCGGTCTCAAAGAGCCACTAAATAAAGCAGCACCGCGTGCCGCCGTTGCCTGTGCCCCGCGGCCATTGCGGACCCAATTGAAAGTGATTGAGAGCGATCAATAAATTGCCCGCCACACGATTTCGATCTGTTTTTCCGCCCGTGCAGGGCGGCACCATAAATTACCCAGTTGATGAAACAGTCGTCAGGTCTCGCGCAAGGCTCGCCGCCCAGACCGGGCTGCGTTCCGATAGTGTAGCCAGTTTTCAGAAGGACGGCGTTCTTGTGTTCTAGATTTTGCAATTAGACGTCCAGCCGGGCGCCGCCTAGTGCTAGCTAGTGCTGCCGGCTAGCTAAAAGCGTTGCCCGGGACGCAACATCGTTGGTTCGCTAAAACATAATTTAGTTCAATAACCCGTCGTCCCGAAGAGCCCATCCAACCGAGCCCGACGGGCGCATTTCTCCTTAAAGCAGATGGCGAGACCGCCAAACCGACAAATAGTCGTTTGCCTGCGGTCCTTTCCTCGGTCTGCGTTGATGTCGGTGTAGGCTCGAATCGGGTTTAATTGAATAGACTCAAATGTCATCTCCGATGAGTGCGCACGAGAGCCGGCCTGGGTGTCGTGCGAAAACAGGGATGAATTCAGCGCGCGCATTTCAATGCGTCACTTGCGGTGTGCCAGACTCACCAGCAAAACAGGAGCCCCCGAGGGCGGCCAAGTGTTGCCCAAGCAACGGACCGCGGGCTCGAAGTGAAGAAAGCAGCGCTTTCCTTGCGGACTGGCCCACAAAAACTTCACCATGGTGGCTGGTGGGTTTATGGAACATCACCGTTACCGTTGATCGTTGCTCCTTGCAGATACCGATCGTATCCTGCAACCTCCGGAATGTTTTTCCTGATTCCGCTCGGGAGAGAGAGCTAGCAATACTGAAATGATGGAGCCTAATTTTTTACGTTAAATTCAGCTTCACATATTCTGAGCGAGCTTTACCTCTTTTTTTGGATTGTGGCGCATGCTTCTTCCGACTGCTTCAATGTTGGCACTATCCGCGTGAGTCTGCGCCGAGGGCCACGTCCCGGGAGGATGCGTTTTGATTCCATTAATTAATCCATCGTCCAGGTTCACGAGTCACAGAAACGTGATTAGGAAAGTTGGACGGCCCATCCTTAAGATCGTGATTAGCTGTCCAAGCTGGAGCACCGATAGTGTGAGCTTGCTTTCAAATAAAACAGCACGGGAGATGCTCCTGTCAGATGGATCACCGGGAACACAATTTTGATTGGTCCCGCCCTGCCTTTTCGCATCATCTGGATGGGCCGTTTCATTTGGACTCTTCCAACTCCATGGTGGAAGACAAGCCACAGAAACCCTTTGCTACCCTTGCGCTGCAAGAGTGTGCGAAATCAATTATCAGATCTTTCCTTCAGCCAAACACGGAGAACACCCACGGAGATGATGATCCTTTCCAAGCCGCGTTGTCGGACGGGCTTCGGCCGCTATCATGTAGGGGTTCATGTTTGTTTCACAAACTGTTGCACCTGAAGCCACATTTGCTGCTTGATTGAAACAGGCACTCTGGCTAGTTGAACGTTGCGCAATAGCCACCAACGCCTCCCCCAGCGCCGGGGGACACTTGGGACGATCGCGTAGTTGCATTCCGATTATCACTGCGTGTCGGTTGGAACTCGGTTTTGAAATCAACACACGGAACACCCCACTGGAGCGGTGTAATGAATGGTTGTCCTAGGAAATAAAATTTGCTATCATTCAATCATAACCGTCGCATGTCACGGCGAACGGACGTAAGAAAAACGGGCCACGGTTTACATTCTACTATGGCGTCCGCAGATATGGTGCGCACCGCACGCTGCTGCCAACGACGAAACGGCGGACCGGGTGGTAAGCTGTTTCTGCTCCGCACTTTCCGACGTGCGTTCGTTCATCCACCGCGACGCGAAGACTGCTGAAAACCTGATTTTCCTGTCAGCGCAAAGTTTCGGAAGATTTTCTACATGAGGAGCATTTGGTAAAACGTGCACCTTGTGCGTCTTTGGCCACACTAATCTTATAAAGACACGAGTGACGAGAGTTCTTGAGGTGGGAATTTCCGACATGCTCGATTTGGGAAAACACGCGCCATATGCTAAACGGTTGGGCGGTGAAAACCCCGATCATGAGTGGATTACAAATCAGACAACTGGAGACCCATAGCCGTAGATCGATTACTTATTCTTCGTTGCCATCGTTCAGGTTAGTCAGCAACCTTGGAATCGGGGAATTCGCAGTAATTATTATTGATTTATAATATTTCAATTATCGGTAAACATAGTTCATTGTCTTGACGGTTAAAACGAGATACTAAAGAAACATTTCATTACATTACACTGGTTATATTGTCCAACAACAAACAGTCCGCAAGCATTTAGTCCGCAATGCCCAAAGGTTGCTACAACAGTACAAAGAAATTGCCACAGTAGATCACTCTAATACTTTAGAGTTGTTACAACCATGCAAAACTCCTTCTTCAGAGGAAAGTACGTTAAAAAAGACTGTTCGATTCGGTCACAGGTAATATTACGCAACATTAGCAAAATGGTAAACCGAATACCTTTAAGACATATTTGTTCTTTGTATTCGCACCCTCATCTTGAAGTCATCTTTCTCCTCATGTCAACAATATGTCAAAAAGGTTTAGGAAGCCCTCTATTTCAGCATTTGCCTACACGTGTCCCATCAAGGCGGATAATTTCTGGTTTGGAAAAGAAGTGCTCCATTGCTGCGAACATTACGTGGAAACAGTCGAAGGACGAAGAAATGAAGACTCTCGGAGTCTGCGAGGAAGAAGCGACCGTAAGGAAGTGAACAGAAGCGGCAGCGGCAACCTTCCCATTCCCATTTTGACAGCAGAGAAATCGTGACAATTATTCAAAAATTCCCCAGACTCGGACCGCAAGAAGATGTGTCTCCGTGTGTGCGCAGGGGTCCTTTGCGTTTATTGTTGTGATTGCGCGGATCACCAACCATTGCTCGAAGCGTCCCGGTTGGGCTGTAGCAGGTTAAGTTTTCATTAGTGCGTAACGAGCCGAACGGAAACGCGCTTCGGGACGCAGGATCGAGTGGTTCGAGCGTCTGTGGGAAACCGAACGTGATTGATCTGCGGCTGTCAGCTAGTTTAATTAGGTGGATTACGTCGGTTGCACGGTTTTGCGTTCTGAACTGAGCAGGGAGAGGCCGAAAGTTAGGCCACAGAAATTTGTCACTCTCGGTCTCGTTTGTCTGACACGGCTTGCTTGGGTCTTGTAGCGGAAACGGCACAGCGCAACTGAACAAGCGACGTAACTCGTTTAAAAAGGAGTGCTAATGGACTCTAACTGCGACCTCCGTTGAGGGCTGCCAACTACCAATACCCACATAGCAAGGTGTCTCATGGAAGCGGCTTGGCTGGGAAGGCAAAGAATATTGCCAAGGGTCTCCTCATGAATCGGTTTCCTTCGCGGGGGTTTCTAAGGGACACGAGATGGCTGTTGCGGTTCACATTCAAGACCCCAGCGTACGTACCAATGTCAGGGATGTCAACTCGCTTCGACATGTGTCACTAAGAGCTAAACTCGGCAGCAGGTGTGGATTTACCGGTTACTTAGCAACCAGAATGAAATGCTGAGGCAGGATACAGCGCAGAAGAGCAGCGCCATTTTCCTTCGTGATGGCGTGGCACTTATCTTATCGATAAATGTCGCATCCGCCGTCACACTTACTGTCCAGACGTGTGGCAAATGTAACTTAATTGAGACAATTTAAAGCATTTGCAAATGGTCACGAAGATTACATTCAGGTCGACATCGATCAGCTCCGTGGGTCCGAAACGGGATACAGATTCCGTTAGTTTATTGATTTGCAAAAAAGAAAACCACAAGCGTTGTAGGGCAAGAGATTACGAAGCACCTGTTGCTTCTGCGCCAATATTACACAATTGCCGTGGCTGTCCCTCTCCATCATGGGATATTTTTTAATGGCCTAGCATGTTCTCCCACTGATCGTATGGACATCTTTTAGTGCGTTTGTCTCGCATGTTTCCCCGTATCTTGATTGAGGCTTAGGTTCAGTGTCTGATAAGGGAACAGCCACGTGGTGGCGGGCTCGTTGTATAGTAACGATTATCTTATCTTGTAGTACGACGACGGCTCGTAGCTTTAATGTGGGCCCTCGGGCTGTACGAAATTTGCATTTTTTCGCGTCGTTTGCAAAGGCGCAAATGCCACCAGCCTTAAAGCCAGTCACAAACAGGTGACAAGGCGATTATTGACAGGAAGTGTAAGAAAGTGAAGCGGAAGTGATAAGACAATGCTGGCAGGTTTTAAACCGTGGCGAGATAAACCGGAAGCCGCGTTTCGATCGGCCACAAAATGAGGCACGATTAATCTGCCGGCTTAATGGAGTAAAAATAGCGCGTTAGAAGTCCATTGATAAATTGCACTTTTTGCAATGGCTTTGCGCAAAACATGATAAAGAAAGAGAGCAAACTTCCCTCGTGTTGGTGTAGTTCGTTATACTACAAGTCGTTCTGATTTTTATGTGTTTTCTTAGTGTCCTGAGACCGATTACAATTGTTTTAACAAACGAATTAAAATATGAGTAATATTAAGTGTATTTATGCATCTATGTCAGTGTGCACCATTTACTTGATACGCTCCAGGAGACAGAATTCAACATTAATTATGAATAATAAGTCGGTACAATGGGTCAATGGACGCAGCTGTTGCGGGTTTTAGGTTAACAATAGCACCCTGACCCTGACCTAGACTACTTTTATGCAAACAGATGATTTTGAAACCCTTCCATCGCTGAGCTGAGCTCCCCTGCATTCATTTTGCTTCATACGCGAAAAATGAACACACGAGTTCATCACAGTATACACTCACGAAGCGAAAACAAAAGTCGCTCACTGTCTGACATTTCACTAAGGTTAATATGTGTGTGTAGTTGTATCACTTATTCACAGACGGGTTATTGCGGCCGAAATTGCCAAAAATAGAACGAATCGAACCATTTTTCCCATCATACATGAATACGGTAGCATTTTCGAAGAGCAGGACACCAGCACTGAGCACACAACTTCCAGTATTGAAGTTCACCTGCAAACGACCTTTGCGATGATTCACAACAAACCTTCGCTACGATAGCATATTTTGCACAGTTAATCACAACGTAAACCAACCCCGCTTGAAGGGTTTTAGTGGCGCCACATTACACAATGCCTTCGTTTGAACGCTTGCTGATAAACGGTTTTGTTTACATACTGCGACAGTTTCGACGGTGGCAGGCGGGATAGATTGTGATCTTGACCAGGCTGTGTTGATTCAACGAATTCCGACACTTACCTTCCGCAGCTGTAGTGCGAAGACCTTAGGGTTGCGGTTGCGATAGGTCGCTGCGGTGAAAGCAAGCAGCCCACCGCTCACCAAACAGATGTACCGGACGGTCGGATGACGGAACCATTGGCGTGCACCTGAACTGTGACCGATATTGCGCGATAACACGGTGAAAACGGGGTTCGATTTCGAGCACCTAGCGATTCTATTTGTGTACATCGCCATCTTTGTTTGGTACTGTTCGCTAAAAGGCGACGATCTCACAGAATTTGTCATTTGCTGGGCGTGTGTGTGTGCGGTGAGCGGAACCATCTCACTGCGGTGAGACGTTCGCTCAAATAGTTCATTTCATTTTCTCACCCGTGAGTCGTTTTTGAATTTGCGAAACACAATTTTTTTAACGACTCATTTTTAAAACTGTGCTGCCACACGGCACGAAACAGTTACGCGCAACATGTAACTGCGGTGCCAGACGGCACGAAACAGTTACGCGCAACATGTAACTTGGTGTCAAATCTGTTTCGTGCCGTGTGGCAGGTGAAATATTACAGCAACAGAAACAACTAGTAAGAGAAATGTCAAACTTGTTTACATTCGTGTTTTTGGCCCGAGAAAATAGAAATCGGAGAGGTAAGTTGATTTCTGAATAATCTTTTCGCTTTTTTTAGATATTGTTGCTGTACCGGCAAGATGAGATTGAACAAAGTGACAACAGGCCAATCGTCCGGCACCAGGACCGCACATCCAGGATCATTGCTAGCCAAAAGATGAAGAGATGACCATTACGGCGAACAGGATTATAAAGGCGATAGATGTAGCGTTTACGAAAAAGCCACACTAATTCACGTTATTTCCCGAACATCCGGATTCATATTATACTGGGAGTGATCACGAAGAAATAAATGCTTGGTGCCATGCTTGGAATTATGCTGGTTTATTCTCTGCTAAGATTGTTTTGTACAGAAATCTGTAAGCTTGTGTTTCCAGCTATGCCTCGGGGAAATCCCGGACGGCGTCTGGCGTGCAGCTTGTTACTCGTCGCGAAGGGATGGGCGACGCCGAGTCCGTCGGTGAATGGTTTATAGTAAAAACCGCATGTAGGAGCGAGAGATGGTTCCATGGATAACATACGCGTCATTATTCATGCTGAAGTCGAAGAAGCACAGTAAAAAGCAAATGTACACCTTCTTGTAAACTTCCAACAAAATTAACCATCAATAATGACCGTCACTAATAAACACCTAACCAAAACATTAACTTCGATGTTCATAATTAATTGTTCCGTCCACCGGATCCGGAGCGTTCCAGATAACCAAGCTCACTACGCATTTATCCGAAACATACTTACCAGTTTTACGTATCTTTTTTGCTCCGGTTTGCTACCCATTTTATTGCTGAAATGGAGATAAACTTAAAGTTAAAATTCAAAATAACATCACAAATAAAAATCTTTGCTTGTTAACAAACCTCTGTTTTCGTTTGTTTGTAAACAAACCTCTGTTTTCGTCTGTAATGCGCCCTGTTGCAGGGTCTGCAGACCCACAAAGCTTTTGACACCTACTGATCGCTTTACTGTCAAAATTGTCGCGGTTGGAGGCTGTTATATCGTTTGTTTCGTGCCGTGTGGCAGCCCAGAAAGGATTGCAAAAAAAAAAAAATCACAGGCGTATGATTAATAATGTTTATGAAACATTAATCGCTTCATTGAAGTGTTGGAAAAAACACTCAGCTTTCAAGTGTTTCGATTCCTTTTCAATTATAGCCAATCAATAGTTGACCCCGATAACCCCGAGAAGACCCACCAACGTCTAGGTTAATGGGTCCAGCAAAGCACCACCACATTTCCGGTCCGGGTGCGATTTGCGTACGAAAAGTGTTGGAAGCGCCACACGCTATCACCTAAGATTACAAAGTAGCGCTTAGCGCGTGCCACCAATCGAGAGACCGGCTGTCCGGAGCTGAACACTTTAGCAGCGAAAAAAGCTTGTGCGCGGCGTTATCTAAATTCAATCAATTAAATTACATCTGTTTCATGAACTTTCCTTCAACTCCCTAGCGACCTGCGTTGCAGCGTTGCCCACAAAACCTGCGGCTTAACTAATAGTACTAATTGCCGGTCGCCGATATCGGATTTATCATAATCAAGGTAAGTAAATAGCTATTACTTAGCCTATCAGTCGTGAGACATGCTAATGCGTTCATAACCAACAGCCGTTCCGTCTTCGGCGTTGGTGATCAAGAACATGGCGGTGCGATAAGTTACCGGAATCTCGGCCAAGTTCGGCCAACAGAAATAGCCATCTGGGCAATCTGGAGATGTGCAGATTAATGACAGCCCCATTAAAACCACAACTAAGTGATGCGGCGTGCATATCCTTCGTACGCAATGAATCGATGTTGGTTCCATGTCTTTACTGGCGAAAAGGCAAAAGATCGGTGTCCGTGATTCCGAGCTGTACGCCAGGTTGTTGTATTTCCGTGTTTTAAGCCCCGTTAACAAATATTTCTCAGTGTTTTTTAGATCGCGAATACATTATCGCGTGGCGGGGTGCTAGAAAGTGACATCAAACTATAGGTTCTATGATAATCCGACATCGAAATCGGGCCGGGAAGCATTGGCCGGCGCTGTTCATCATCGCCGCCGATTTGCTGGCCGATGCTGCACCATGCACAAAGCGGGGGTAAGTGGACGACGAGAAGGCGCGCTCGGAACATGCTTTTGGTATCGAACTAATAGATCGCTGATAGATAAATTATTTCTCGCCGTGGGGACCCACTCCCCGTGGGTCTCGAGGGTGCAAAAACTTACCTACGATAGAATCGACGCCAGCCCAGCCGTAGATTGCGTGCGAAGCGCATTTCGCGGCATCCTTTTTGTGCTTTGCATGAGACTCTCTTATATGTGTTTTATTTTCTTTCTCCAGGATCGGATGAATTATGATGGGATTAAAGCAAAGGTCAACGTTTCTATTAATATTAAAGTGCATCAGGTTTTGGGCGGCAATTTGGTGGATGTTGATTTATTTGATTTGTAAAACCAATAACTAATCGGTCGCCTTTTTTTTTGCAGACAGGAAAATAGAAATATCAAACCTAACCTAATTAGGAATAGGTGCACAAAGAATTCCTTGATGCAAATAAGAAGATTGAACAAAACACTATGCGCCGGGCGGTCCTTATTTTGAAAGCATAAATCAGTATAGGTGGAATGTTCCACTAATCGGCACAACTTCCGCCATAGGGCCAATCAGCGATAGGGCCGTAGGCCGTCAGCCCCACATCCTTTCTCAGCCCACCTCTGGTCTGTGGCCAGTAACAGAGCTGATCGAGAGAGAGAGCGAATGACAGACGATAAGCATGGAGATGCTGAGTTATTAGAAAACTCTTCGCTCTTGTACGATCGTTCACCATCGAATGGTTCGCGATCACCGATCGATCGCTGTTGCGGGATGCTAACAACTAACGGGCAAGATACTAAGAACAGCTGTTCTCCAAATGCTCCGATTCTTATTTATGTAATACTACTTTACTGGAGTAATCTGACATTTCGGAATGGCTCTGTGATAATACCCGGGCCGGGACGGCGACAGCGCTTCATCTTCCACGATTGCCGAGGCACAAGATATGTTCCTTGTGCCGAAACGAAGTTTCTTCGTTCCGATGTGTAGGTCACAGTTTTCAATGTCACTTCTGGATTTGCAGATAGCCGCTCTAAGCGATCGCGGCTCAAGGAAAGACTGTCTTGCTGCCAGCGCCACCGGTTTACTAATGATCGATCGTTGTTATCGCGCCCGTTAACGCTGTCAACCCGCCTCTGTCTAAACCTGGCGGTACACTGGGCGAATTTGTTAGGCAAATTTCGGTGGCCCCTTGTTTGGGCGCTCCGGGATGCGCCTTGCCAACCGAAGCATCCCCTTGGGGCTTCCAATCTCCGCTTGCTGGGGGGCTCACCTACGAAGGGGTTGCGAAATCTACATCCCACCCTGTCGTGGCCGCGTGTGTGTGTGTGCGCGAATCGCACATGGACTACGTGCCAACTGGCACCTCCGCCATGGAGTGAGGCGTTCGGGCCGCGGTAGTTTTATTTTGCTGTTCGTGCTACCGTATAACTCGTTCCCGCCGTTTGCGAATCGAAAGCTTGCAAAAACGAAACAGAAACAACCCGCTGTTGTCAGCAAAGGGTACTCCGGCCGGCAGACGGCGCGTGTAGTGTGAGCACGCGTGATCGTAGTCCGAGGCGGCAAATAAGAAGAGAGGCGCCCGTGTCCATTGCGTCACGGGAGTATTTTCACGCATGTGGCTTTTTCTGTCTGGTGTGCTCACCATGATGCCGTTGTTGATGAGGGTATTGCGTGACGCAGAACCTGGAACCAGGGGGCCGGAGGCGAGATGTACCTTTTCTGTTAGCAACTTAAATAGGTCACACTCTGGGCGAAAATTAAAATCAAGACCACGATCTTATCGACGGCAAGGAGGAACCATAGAGAGGCGGATTGTTGTGGGGTGTCCATGACCGTTCCATGTTAGCTGCAGAGTGACGCTTTACTCCTCACCGTACCCCACAGTGTATCCAACCACGAGCGGGCGGGTGGTCGGAAATGATTTAGTGCGCCTTTTAAGCCGGTGGCGCTGAGTTGCGCGTGCGCGTCGCGCCATGCCGCGAGGTATGGTGCCTCATCGGGCGCCCACGGAACACTTTCACGTGGCCGGCGGCCGTTGACGGGCAGCAATCGCAACTTGGTGCAATGATTAATCTCTACGGGTGAAGGTTGCGCAAGGGTTTGAATTGATTTGCTGTAACGATTTTATTGCCGATTCGCACTAAAGTGCATTCAGATTGGCAAGAAACACCACCTTGCAAGCGGCGCGTAAAAGGCTATCTTGCCGGACCGGGGGGTCACTTGAGCGTACCTTGAACGTGCTGTGGCCCTGAATCCCGAGAAGGGCGCAGGTCACCGCGGAATGGTCCCAAGGAAGCTTTGCTGTCTAATCCTACCACGTTGGAACGGTTTATGCTGGATGAACTCCTTTCGAAGGGGTTTCAACAGCCCAGGTTCCCTGTTTTCTAGCAACCGGCGAAAACGTTCAAACTGATTTTAGAAGTTAATTTCGTTAGGGACACCGAAATCATGAATCAATGTACATAGCTGCTTCCGAATCGGGGCAGCACGGGGTTCAATAGATGTTTGCTGCGAGCTTATCTCAAACTGGACGATGTTTCTTTCTGAATGTCTCTGTGTTTAAAAAAAAATAAAGTAACTTTTGCAATTGATCTCATATATATTGTATCGCACTATTATAACTGTTTGTATACACTGCTTTGAATATTGTACAATAGCATTGCTTACAATTAATTTGTTGCTTGTTCCTTTCTATCCTTTTCTTGCTTATGCTATTTGCATAGATGCTCGCGTATCTTTATTCCAACGCACGTGACTCTTGTAAACCAATAGTTTAGCTTTCATTATTTTGCGTTTTTTGTTGCTGGCTGTTCGTGTTCATTGTAGTTAGTTTTTGCAGTTTCTCCTGGATGCTACTATGTACAAATAATCAAACGAAGCCTGCGGTAGAGTTGTGTTTCACGATTGTGGATGATTCTTACTTTCGAGCGATGTGTTGTTGTTATCGAAAAAGAATAATATCTTATCCTGCTTTTTGTGTTTCGTACTTGCCTATCAGTGCCATTCGGTGCCAATACAATCTGTACTATTTCCCTTCCCTTAAGCATTACTCATTGGCATGGTCTGCAGGGTGTGATGGCGGCGGTGAAGGTGATGAAAATGGATAGAGTCACCTTGCACAGGCGTTCGGATGATGAAAGCGCACGCAAAATGCGCTCATGTCCTCGATAGAAATGCATTAGCTTGGACTATTTCACAACAATTAGTTTGACCTTTTCAATTTACATTCTCTGATTTTACATTTAAAAAAATAAGGTGAGAAATTGGAAAGGCGACGAAACAGTTTGCCAATTCGCATCCGTAACATTGATTACATTATATGGCACTTGAAGCGTTTGAACCTCGTATCGGTGATGTACGTGGGTAAAAGAGGGTCTGTAGCACAATGACAAGTCTATTGGGCAATTGATCAGCGCAGTGTAATTTTATTCACATCAAGCTGTAGGCGTTTCGAACATGGATTTGACATTGAAAAAAAAATCTCACTAAAATCTCAAAGCACGGCCACTGCACTGCCGTCCCCAGAGCAGATCTAGATGCAACCTATCAGCTAAACGTAACGTAAATAAGTTATTAATGACTAGAAGAATTTATAATATTCCATACGGGTTAGGAAATACATTTTCGCGTACACCCAATTGCCCCCAACGTAAAATAGGCGAACCGTTTGTGATGTCCCAAGCTCGGACGGAAGGGACTTTCGTTCGATGTAAGAGCAACCCTGTAGTGAGGTCGTGTCGATTGTGTGCTCGGTTTGGGTTTCGGTTGGCAGTAGTTCATCACCTTTGCTCGCGCTTAAATCATTCTGTTTGCATAAATATTCTGATACACTACTTCACTGTTGCCGGAACCGGAACGTGATCTCTGCTTTCTTAAGTGGTTCTGATAAAATTGGAAAATAGGCGGTTGACAGACTGCTGCGCCCTTATCGGATACGTAATGGAAGCGAGTTAAGGCTGCAGGTTTAGGATCGAACCTTATCGTTGCAACTTATCGCTAATCCCACAACGTCCCACAACTATTTGGTATTCTTTCGCGATTCTTCCTCCTCTCGCTTCGGTGTATTAGGTTTGAAAACATGAAATCGACAGCGTAGTTTCGATCCGTTAAAACCATTTAGCGTTTGCTGTTTTGGGGTTCGAGTTTGAATGGTCATTCCTTTCGTTCGATAATGTGCGTCTAAACACCAGTCGCTTAAGTGTGTCTATCATTATTTATTGTAGCTCGTTGCCCGAACTCTCCTGAGTAGGTATCGTATTTGATAGATGCTGCGTGTTGCTGAGTATTTTAAGTTTACGGTACGATATTCATTCCAGCGCGTACTAGTGCTGCTTTGTTGGTGCTGTTCTAGTGGTTCCACTACGTAGCATTCTGATTGGCAGGCTATTGAACATTTTGAAGCTGTAGGTTAAGTCCTTAGAGGGATTCGCTTAACAATTACTACCGCTACAAGCAGCATACATTTTGAGCCCTGTCTACACGGCACGGCAGAACACTGCTGCGCTGCTCGATCTCAGCATCTCAGCCAAGGGGATCAGTCCGTTTCAGTTGCACTCGACTAAGGTTGGAATATTATTTTGGTAAAAAGAATGAAGGGCACGTATGGGGCATCGTGTAGAAAAATGTATCGAAGCTCTTTGGAGAAAGCGTTGGTTTTCGAACGAAATCGAATGTCTCTCTAGGCGAACGTGTCTTTTGTGAAGGCGAGAAAGGTCGTAGTTCGAACTAGTCTGCCGTGTTATGGCACCAAGCTTTGAGTCACGTGTTGCATTTCCCTTAAAGAGTTAATTTCATCGATCATAGTCACTTCTCCGCTATCATGTTTGTCAGTTGGGCTTCGAAGAAGTCGGTTGCTATGGCTGCAGCAGAAGCTTCTGCCAGTGTCCTGTGGTTGTCAGGATGTCAAAGTACGGCGTATCCCAGTTTAGACCGGCAACAGACGAGGTGATTGCCAGGGACCAAACGGATGCGCGTTAATAAAAGCACATGAAACTTTTGTCCCGAAGGGCGAAACAAGGGTTTTGTAGAAGGTTAAAAATCAGTCTCTCCGTTGTGTGTTAGTCAACTTTCAATGGTCAGTTCGGTGTCATACCGCGCGTCATCCAATTTATGGTACGATTTTTTTTGGACACCTTCCGGTGTTACTTTCTTTCCACTCGTCGTTTAAATAAATCTTGTTCCGTTCCTTTTTGCTCGGATTTGCAAGCGAATCCGTTGCGCTTCGATGCGGTGCGCGGTGATACCGACCTCCGATCATAGATAGAGCAAATGCACGGTGGCTCCGGTTACAACGAGCGGACCTAGGCTTAGAATGAAACTACTACACGAGAGCCCCCGGTAACACCCACTCTGCTGCTCGGAGACCGAGCTGGTTGGGAGCAGTTCGTGCCAGGAGGAAGCTGTTGGGGATCCTGGAATGGAAGGAAGGTTTCGAATTAGTGCGCGATGCACACATCTCACGCACAGCTGAACACAGTGGAACCAATTCGCCATTAGATAGTACACACCACACTAGGTGCGGACAAACACCGGTCGGGTCCTAGGCCGCAGTCGCGGGTGTTTTAAGGTGTCGCATGCGATCATCACACGAAACTTGTATACATACAGCAATACGAAATCCGTACGAAAAGGCATGCACACACACAAACCACACCGCCAGGTTGTCTGCGGTCTGTAGTGCAACGCGGCCAAGTATTTAAGTGCCAAGGAGTGCTCCAACTTGCCACATGCCAGGCTCGCCAGGACAAAACTCGTGCAATCGTGCCACCAAACGGTCAAACGGGTTGCTTATACTACTCATTCGGGATGCAATAGAGAGATAGGGAGGATAGTAAGAGGAAGGATACAGATTAGCACATGCTAGGTATAACATTAATCTTCACACACACGCAACAACATTAGGACCTTGACAATGGTTAGTAGTCAGGCAACAGGTTTGGCATGCTAAGATTTTGGACTAGTAACGAAAGAGAACGGAGCAATGGGCAGATGGGACGCAACGCGCAGCTCTATGATCGGATATTGTACACGGAAAGGGAGTCTATCGGGACTAGAACCAGAGCGCGCTCGCAGTATCTGCTGTGTCGGTGTCGGGACCCAAAATGCAACACGAATTTTCGCGCCTTCCGTTCGCGCCGAGAGTTATGCTACGGTGTTCTGTTGCAGGACTTTGCCATGTTTTGTGGTGGTTGTGTATCTTGTTCTCCAAACGTTTTAGTAGATCAATCTCAATCATACTTCCCGTATTGCCAACGGGCCATGCGTTGTAAGTGTGTGTTTGAATTTAAATCATATTTGCCGCTAATACTACCGCCTTAACCAACTTGTTGTAGTTTGCTTGTTGATGCTTCTGTCTGCCGTACGCTTAGTTGTTCCAAATTTTGTCTACATACTGCGACCTCATCACTCACTACCAGATACTAATAATGCAAGCCAATATTACGCTCGGGAAAAAGATTACTCTCATCTCAAAACTCACTATCATCTAAGTCATCCTCTTCGACAAAGTTCAGATCATGATCAGCAACAAGATGGTTACCTTCGTCGAGCTCGTCCTCGTCCGCCAGCTCCGTTGACGTCTGCGGCAGCAGGACATCGGCCATGTCGGGTTCGGAATCGCTGACCGAGTCTTCCAACTGCTGCGAGGTATCTTCCAGCTGGCTCGCAAACGGTGTCGTCTCCGAGGTCGTCCTGCTCGTTGTCGGAGACCTCACGGTACTCGTCGTCGTCGTCGTCGTAGTTGTCGTTGTCGTTGTGGCAAAGGGTGTCGTGATGCGAGGCGATCGGCCAATCATCAACGAAGCGGGCTTCGGACTGACCCGAGCGATCATCACGCTCGAGACGGGCACCAGCTTCCCTTTGGCGGGGGGACCCCTAGGCTGACCTCCTCCGGCCGTTCCATTTCGCTTTCCACCACTCGCCGCTGCTTGCTGGGTGGCTGGTTTCTTCGGCTTCCGTGCCTGACCAGCAGAACCGCCCGGACCGGTCGCCGGGCTTCCACTGCGAACTCCACCCGAGCCGGGCACCTTTTTCGTCTGTTTCGCAGACTTCCGCACATTTGGTGTCGTTGATAGGGGGGCGACGGGTAGACCTTGGCGGTTGGGGCCACCGTTGCTAATACTACTGCTACTACTGCTACTACTCACTAGACTGCCCATGCTAATACTACCGTTGCTGACGCTGCCTGGTCCGAACTGGTCTGTGCTGCTGCTGCTGCTGCTACCTACTGAGCTACTGCTAATGCTAGGGCCACTACTACTACCGCTACTAATACTACTGCTGCTGCTGTTGCTGCCGCCCCGAGGCTGTCCCTGGTTTTGGCCTCCCTTCTTCTTACCACTATTACCACTATTTGTACCACCTACGCTTGGCCCCGTACCGCCCGGCCGGAAGCAGTGTTCGCCCGGCACTTCGTCCTCCTGGCATTTTCGCCGCTTTTTCTTCTTCTTCTGCCGGGGGCCCTCTTTGCTGGTTGCGTTCGGTTGCGTTTGCTTGGCACTGAGACCGGAAGCTGGGCCGCTGCCGGTCGCGACTTTCGGTCCACCTTGACAGACTGGCCGTGGGCGCATCTCCTTCGCCGTGAGCTCCTCCAGCGGTTGGCCCGTTTCGCACAGCTGGTTCAGCCCGTGGCGCACGTGGTCGGCACCGAAGAGCCGCGAGATCAGCTGCTCTACCCGATCGTGGGCCACCGTCTGCGTGAGTGCCTTGGTGTAGGTGGCCAGCTTGCCGAGGGTGCGATTGACCGGGATCTGGATTTTGCGCGGCTGGCCCGTCTTGTTGAGCGCGAGGTAGAGCGTGCGCCGCGCGTTCGAGTGCTGCGTCGAGGAGTACGTGTTGTAGTGATGCTGTTCCATCTGCTCGTTGAAGATGCAGTCGTCGGTGAATTCTTTCTGCAAGTGCAAACGCAAAATAGAGAAGGAAGCGCATTAGTGACAGGGTGAGAGTGTCCGTTTACGGCTGGGTGAGTATTAAGTGTGGCGCCAGGAGGCGGACGTCTCGGCTAGGCTCGGTTCTACCTGTTGACGAATTAATTTAATTTCAGCAACAGACATCCCATCTATGGAGTCGTCTTTACAAACATGGTCACAGAACTCGCACGCTTGGTGGCCGGCTTGATGTCTCAATCGCGTTGACACGACCGGCGCGTACGCCAGAGATGACACCGCTTTAATCATTCGCACCATTTCGCATCCAAACGAATTAATTATAAGGGATGATTACGCGCGCCGCACGGAACGGGCGCGTCGAGTGATGTCGAGCTAAATGATACTCTTCCGGGATGTGCTCGGTGCCCGGGAAATTCAATCTAAAAAGGGCCTGAGAGATAGTTCGTTTGTTGGACGGTGAAAGCGTACGGGTCAGAGCGAGACCAATGCCCGCTGACGAGGTTCCTCGTGTGTTTCGTGTTCGGTCGAGGTCCCAAAATGATTTCCTTGGCGTCAAAGTGTCCGACGACCACATTGACCCTTCCGAGAAGACCGAGGCACACGGCGACAGAGGCCGGCCGTGATGCAGGCGCATGGATTCTCTTCCAGATGCACCCCGGTGAAACGGTCCATCTGATGAGGTATCGGTTCCAAGTTCTCCAGAACAGAAGCGGCATACGGGCTCTAGCGGGCTAAGGCGACATCCGAAAACGACCGTGACCGTGAAACCACACAAAAACAAATCGAACCATTGTGTCCCGCCGCGCACAGGTGTCGGAAGGACCACTTTGGAAGGACCTTGTAACTGAGAGCGAGAAACAGAATAGAGGCATGGGCTGTCGCTGCATGGGGTGAGGGTACGAATGGGACCGGCCCAATAAAATTTGAATGTTTATTGGACAGGTTGATAAGTAACCACAAAGCCAACGATCGAAAGCCGATCGATCGGCAAACGAAAGAGAGAGAGAGAGAGAGCGTATGGCCGAAGGAAAGTATTGTTAATAATCAATATTGGGACATCAGCGACCCGTTAATGCCATAAAAGATCTCGGATCCGATTGGGCCGACGGTCCTGCATGCAACCCGATCGCTCGCTTTGGTAGCGTGTTTCGTCCTGTAGTTGCTAGCTGTGACCGAAATCCCTCGTTTGGTTTCCCTTGACCGGAATGCGATTGGTGAGAAAAAGGTCCTTCGGTTGTAATAATATTATTTTCTTTACGGACCAATTTAGGCAGTTTGGCGACGATCACTTGTCCAGGCGGATCTGATCTGTCGATCGATTACGTGCGTGTCCTTCACACCTTACCGGACACGGCTTGAGGCCAAGCACACGAAGGGCAGTAAAGATGTTACTGGCTGATCAGTCTGCGGAAAGACCCAAGAAGGAGTCTTGTTCCGTGTTCCAACTCTTTGATCGATGATCGTGAGCAGCCTTTACGAGTTGTTGATCAACCCTTCCACGCAGAAACGTAAGGATTAAATTTCCTTGCCAAAGACCACTCTCACAAGCAGGTGCGTGTTGCGGCCATCAATCAATCACGACAGTAGTTCCGCGTGTGCGGTCAACGTTCCCTCGTAGGGATTGGGAATCTCTATTACGCGGGACCGACAGTGCGTGCTTACTTATTTACACTTTCGACGGAAATGTTGGTCCCGGTGACGGTGAGCAAATAAACGCCACAACGAGACGTTCAGGGTCGCCTCGCATGGTACAGTCGGTGGCGGCACTCGCTTGGTAGCTCCGGAGGTTTTATTGCTTAATTTAATTGTGCCTGTGCCTTGTTTGACTTGACATATGCACTGGAGTAGAAGGTGCGTAACACCGGGAGTTCTGTTGGTAGACAGTTGTGGGTCTACAAAATGGTTTCGTGGCGTGCCGTTCGGTCGAGTCTTCTTGCTCCACTCTGGACCGACCGTGATGGCTGTGTTCCGCCTTGTTCCTAGTCCGAAGGCAATTTAGAGTGGTGCATCTGCAGGCGCAGTGATTGATGAGCGACACTCAGTGGCTCCAAACGGGCCAAGGAGGACTCTAGGCCCTAGTGAAACAATTCATTAACCAGTTGGCGTGTTTGCGGTGGAACGCGTGGACTGCGCACTCGATTGACAGATGGCAGATGTCTTTGAATCGGGCGCATTCTTCGGCCACGACCACCCAATCGCGGCAGCCAGAGAAACGTGCACGCTGGCCACTGCTTGGAAGGCTTTCGATGGACTGCCCCTAAAGCCGCTCGGTGACTACTGTACGAAGCATAATGAAGACATAAGCGCAGTGGGGCCCGCACGGAGCAACCAGTTTGCAACGGGGAAGAATAAATTACCTACATTTATGATTATTTATTACTTCTCTTTCTCTGGCCGCTGCTAAGTGGCTTAACTATTATGCGCCCGGTTTGCTCGGAAGCCTGCAACTTACGCCAAGATGTCTCGTCTTGAGGGGCACTAGGAAGCAGCGTCCAGAACCATAATCGAAATGTGAGATGCAGAACGAACGGGCAACATTTCGCATCTCGTTAATTTATTGTGACACGGCTCACATGCCGCTGGTAGTAGGTTTCCAAGAAATGATCATTAATTGGTGTAATGCACACACATATTGCGCACCGCCGATCAGTAGCAGTTTCCGTCCCACTAGAGCCTGAGACCGATCGCAAAATAAAAGCCTAAAGCTTTGATTTTTCGGGTCCCGTGGGACGTGGGAACAACATCTTAATTGAGCCCGGGAATGCTTCACACATAGAAGCGAAACGCGCTAAAAACAGGATCCCCAACACCTTTCTCTCGAAAAGGGAACACAAAGTGGGACTTCCACCCTGAGGCAGCGCGGTTTCGGTTCGGGCGAAATGAGGCGCCTTGAGATACTAAATCAAAATCTGAAGAAAGAAATGAAACAAGAAATGCTTCGTTAGTAGAGGGGGGCGCGCTCTCCTAATCAAGATATCAAGCGATGTGGACCGAGCTTTGTTTATGTGATAATTAGCGACGGAAGTGACGGATTTGGGAGGCTGCGAACTAGGGTGTATCTTTTCGAGTGCCATTGATGGATAGTTTTTAGGAAATTATCTTTTCGGTCTGATAGAGGAATTTTTGTCCTCAGTTAAAATGAGTGAAAATTCAACAACTATTGGTGAACAAAAACAAGAGGCGACGAAAGCTATCTTTTGGTCACTAGAAAGATTACTGTTTCTGCCGATTGATTACACAGGGGCAACCTGGGGCCGTGAATTAGATAACCCCGCGCTTGCTGCAGCGGTTGCATACGAGTTTCGAAAGCGATTTTCGTGAAAATTTTATCGCCGAGGTGCGTGAAGCTGACCGATCAATTAGGGGATTATGGTTGCGCAATCCCGCGATGTTGTCCATCGAGAGTGTTTAGTCGCCCTTCCATCGATAGCGATAGCCAAGGGCTGCCACGGGGCTGCACTGGACACCACCGAACACCATTCGGGTTAGGTGAAAGTGACGGATTAGTTCAAACGATTCCCCTAGTAGCTTGGTGTTGGTTTGTGTGATCGGGAAAGAAAGTGTATCAAATCGAAAATATGTGCTGTTGATCGTTTGTTTCTTGGAGTAATTTTAAAATATTTTGCGTGTGCAATATTTTCAACTTTGTTACGTACTGATTCTTTGCAGACATTCTATTCGGACTCCACCGAACATAGTCTACCGCTTCCGAATGCCCTCATTATTGAGAAAATTAAATTTTTATTCACCTCATTTGCATAGGTTTATTTCATCCATTTAATAAATTAGTTTACCACAAACATCTGATACGTGTGGGCTCAGTTCCGTTTAGTTCCGATTGTGAACGAAACAGTTTACCCCCCTGTAGGGTTTGTGGTTATCGTCGCGCCTCATTGTTCCCGTTTTTCTGGGACCTGTTATCAAAAGCGTGAAACATGAGAAATCATTTTAATGGGTCTCTCACATCAATTTGAATACCAAATTCGTGCGCAAACCCCTCAAAGGCCGCTAATTTACGGACCCCCTTTCGGCGGCGGTATCATTCGAAGAAAGTGAGAGACTTTTCGCTGACCCTTTTCTGTATCGATACAATGACCATGCCAGATATATTGATAAAGTTCCGTTGGAAATTGATCGGTAAATGTGAAACTTGTGACTACAAATAGAAAATCGTCCCCACACAACACAAGTCGCCTGATGGCTGTGTTTTTTCACAGTTCTGTCCGCCAGTATAATGGATCTAAGCTGCTAATGCACCCATGGACGTCGGCCCGGATGAGAGTCTGCTGTGACACATGGCACAACAGTGTTGCAGGATTCTTCACCCGGCGCCGTGGAGGCTACATATGATCCACGCATACGCGGCCCGCTAATTGATGAAGCGCACACTATTCGGTAGTGACATACTCCAAGCGCCGGCAAGGGCATCGAAAGTCAACCGCGCATCTCCGCTTTCGGTGGAGCTCCACTTCCGTGTGCTCGGTTTACTTCGAGCCAAGTCGCAGACGAAAGGTGTCCCAGACGGTACAATGTTGTCCAAGTGTTACCTCGGGGGGCTTCTCGGGTTTGGTGAGTGAGGTTGCATAAGTTGCCTGCATTACTGTTGCAACAAAGTTATGCTCCGGCGGGACGATGCCGAAATGGACTGTATCTGTGAATGGAGCTTTCTTGTGGTGGCGTTACATTTTTCACTAATTTAGCAACACCATCGAAGGCCATTGAACCTGGATGCTGGATCGACCGTGTGTGTAGGTAGGGGGTCAAATCGTGATACGCATGTGCGTATGTTTTCCTGTTTTTTGCCCTCGTTTCACGATCCTATTATCCCGGTGACTATGGAGTGGCTATAAAGCGAAAATTTCCAATCCTCTTGCGGTCGTAAAATTTTGAGATATCATAAA
This sequence comes from Anopheles cruzii, assembly GCF_943734635.1. Lineage (NCBI taxonomy): Eukaryota > Metazoa > Arthropoda > Insecta > Diptera > Culicidae > Anopheles > Anopheles cruzii. The sequence continues at coordinate 3,571,098 of NC_069145.1, read as the reverse complement.
TGTAGCAAGCTAGTGGGGTTTCTAAATGAGATGTCCCTTCACACAGCGACCGATGTGCCGGTTGCTATTTTCACCTCATCTGCACCTAATCAAACGAAACAAAAACGCAAATAAAAGCCATAAAAATCTGGTTTAAAAATAAAAATTAATGCGTTCGATCCGGATCGGATCCGGTGTTTTGAATTAAAAATTGGCAAATTGTGTTACCTCCTGCCGCCTCCTGAGATTCTGGGCGGCTTGCGACGAGAAGCATCGACGAACCGGTTCTATTGTGTACGAAACTGATTTTATTTAAACGGTTTTCTGTTTATTCCGCATTCTCGTAGTAGGCCAAAACTCCTAAGCGCCTTTTGTTAGTAAACAAAGTGGCCTTCGCGAAAGTCATCGCGTTTGTTTACTCGCTGCAAAACTGCTGTCATGTTGCGGCGACAGCTCTCGGGAGAGAGATTAAAATAAGGCGCTTATTAAGGCGAAGGTCTTCTCGGCGGTCGGCGTCGATCCGGTATCGCCGATGCCGAACCGTGTAAGTCACAGCGCAAAATTCACACTCCGATCCCCCCGATGGACGGGTTGTTTAGATTTCGATGGTTTGGTCAATTTATGCAAAACAAAAAATCATCAATTTGTTTACACCATACTAATCGTCTCGCGAAAACCGCTATCAACCAACGTTTTAACCTACACTTGCTGTTTTTACATTTCAGGCGAACGCTCGGCGATGGCGGATGGCCGCCTCACCACCCGGCCGAAGGGTATGTTGTATAAATAAATCCATTTCACAAGAATCCGTTTGTTCGACGCCCGTCAAGCCGCAAAGAATAATGTGACTCGGTACGCGCGTCCCACGGGCACGTGCGCTTCACTTTGGCCGGCGGAGCCTCACGCAACGTTCGACGTGTGTAGGACTAGCAGCGAGTGGGTTGAGGATCTGACGGACATCAAAGTGGACATGAATGAATGGGATGGGTTGCAAAGGATCATTGGGTTCTGGTGACACTGTCTGCGCTTGGGCGTGACACGAAATTCAAGTTCAATGTCTGTGCGCGGCAGCAGACAACGAATGAGTCGTTTATTTGAAGAGTATCATCAGCGGCATTCTTGCGGACGAGAAACAACGTTTTATCTCATGTTCGGAAAGCAGATGCAAAATACCTGGCTAAACACGCAACTTACGCAATGCGCAAAGGATGTTTATTCGTACGTTTGAGGGCAACTGTTGCGATGCGGAATCGGGTCGAGAACCGCGATTCGGAATTGGCGCAAAAATTCGACCCATGTTTTTTCGTTTTTTTTTTTTCATTTTTGCTCGTTGTGCAATTGCGACTCGTTTAAGATTTTCCAACCCCGGCCCCCGGCCGATGGGCGTCCGGGGTGTTGAACGAATTGTTTGTGCGAATCCTCGGGCACGGGCTATGTGGTCAATGAACTTTCCGTCTCGGGCATGCCGCGTGTTGGTCAGACCGGAGTGCCAAATTGGTCAGGTCAGGGTGTGTGAGGGAGATATTTTCGGTGGCTTACTCTTTGCCCTTACTCCGATACACCGGCATCCGTTGGTGGTTCGAAAATATCGACACTCTGTTTACATGACGCGGTTGCGAAGGAAGTGTAATTGTTAATCAAAAAAATCGTAGCGTTCTGGCTAATCCAGCTAAACGCCGTATGATATCACTTCGAGAGCACCAATTGGGCGAACGCTTGGCGCTTAATTAAGTCATCTTGATTTGAGGTGAATCCCCCGTAACCGAAACTCCACGACCGTTGCCGTATCAAATCGGTGGCATCTTGCCGTTCGGAATGTCGACTGGCAGATAGAATAAACAAAAAACAAAAGTTCAGACTTTGTCCCGGCGAATGAAAAAAAACTGATATAATTTATGACCTTTCGTAGTAGCAGAAGAGTTGAAACGCCACGCGGGGCCAAGCGAAGGACAGTTCCACGATAATTATGGCAGACCTGGCGTGTTTAGTGGTTTCCTATCACGGTTGTTTTTTTTCGTTCACCGGGTCCAAGGATTCCCGGGAAACTCGTAACTCGCCGCTAGCAAGGCATTTGCATCCCGATCCGGGGTAAGGGATTGCAGCGGCAGACACCGATGGGGTCGTCACCGACCGAATGCACATAAAACTACACGGTCCCGGGGAATGATTTATCGATTTTGGCTTCTCCGGCAGGGCACCGGGAGTAGTTTAGTGTGTGTTCTTCCCTTCTTCCCTTCTGCTGCTGTGCGCCACCACCGGAAAGCATAGGTCATCGCTGGCGCCATCGCCATCAGAAAGTGACCAGAAAAAAAGGGAATAAAAATTAACGATCGTCAATGGTAAGGACCATTGTGGCGAATTAATTTGATTGCCGAACTTTGTCGGGCCCAATTGATACTTAATGTCGTGTCGATGCCTAGAACGGAACGTTCCCTGTTTACACGAGTGTAAATAAATTGATCAAAGCCCCCACATTGACCGGCGGCGGCATCCGATATCGATACTCTGCCGTACGATAGCGCGCGGAGAGAGAAAACATAAACATCACCCGTACAAACAATGGGGGAAAAAAACGCAACGCTGTGTTCACCCTTCGTGGAGAGACACATTGAAACATTCGATGCAATGCAATAAATTAAAACCCAAAAAACGGTTCCGTCCCGTCCCGTGTTGGTGCGCCACCACCACTACATACCACGGGGGTCGCACTTGAAGCGCATCATTAAAACTGGATTAAAATAGGATTACACGTATTTAAACCGAAATAAACCCATCACACTACACCACTGCGGTCTGGTTCCCCCCTCGGAAGAGGACGTGCCACGCGGAGGGTTTGACCCAGGGAAGGGAACGCCGAAATTAACATATCAACTTTTCCACTTTTCCCCGGCGAGGGTCACTGCGCGGCCCTCGACCTCGCTTGCGGGCTGAAGTTCAATTACGCGCGCGCCTTGCAGCCTGACGACCCAGAAGATGCGTTAGATTCAGCTTCTTGCGCGGGACCTAGAGGCGAGGCGAGGCGTGGCGCATCAATGTCAAACACATGTTGTGGCATGTTTAGATTCCGGTGGAGAGCCACATGCTCTCTAGACACACGTACACACACTCTACGGCAGTCCTTCGCATTCCGCCGGTTTAATGGTTGGGAAAATGCAACCGAATGCTCGTCGACACCTTGTTTCGAGGTGTCAGTGTCAGTGACCGTCAGCCGGGTTTTCCGCGTCTTTACCGGGCTTTTCTCGACAAACAATAGGAGAGCGAGAAAAGAAAGCAAACACAGTGAGGGCCATTTTAGATCAAAACAAACAGCAGCAGCCTTTAATTTGTGTGTGTATTTGGGTTCGAGTAAGGAAGAGACATCCAAGTGGCGCTGTACGCTAATATCGGTTTAAATCGTAAAACCTTCAAATGGTCAACCAACCAGCTTCAGATCCAATTTATTTCGTTCTCGAGCGGAATGATTAATTGGGTGCAATGTTTATCATCATCCCGATGTCATGTACAGTTACTAATCCGTTGTGACTTTTGCTGTCATCGCGAATCAAAACGTCAATTCGAAGTTTGAGCTGCAACGGTTGCTATGGTGGAGTAGCTTCGTACAGTCACTACAGCCGTTAAAGAAGAGGAAAAATTGGTTACTACGATTCCAACCCTTTCGTTGACGTTCACCGCGTTCCTGAGTTCCCAAAACAAGATCGCGGTTCCAGGAACATAACGGAGGCATCGTTCGTAGGCGTTTTCGCATCGTCAAACAACGTCGGCCCTTAATTAGGCAAAGATTAATGTTCCGCCCAAAACGGGCTGGACGTTGCAGGTGGGAGGCACACTGCAACCCACAGTGTTTCCATGCCCCCCGAAGGTGTTAACTGTTGCCACAGGAAACGGTCCCCAAACGATCGTTGGCATTTTGATGCCTTAATCCCCGAGGGACGCCCCGGGACACCGATTTGATCAGACGCCATGATTAATTGATGCAGATTTGTGCATCACCAGCCTTTCCGTGGTTTTCAAGTCCACCGATCTGATCGTTGCGCATAAATCTTGCGCCGGAAGCCCCGAGCTGGGGAGAAAGATTGACGGCGGCGTGCGGACGTTAGGCATCTGGTGACTAATTCTTCGTCGAGTTTGGCATCCATCAGAAACGCTCTTACTTCTGTTTTAGGTGAAGTGGACGCTCCCTGTCCGGGGACAACGGATGCGGGTCCGAGAACAGCGTTACAGAGAAGCGTCAACATGCGATAGGTTCAATATCTCAATCTTCTGCTTAATTAAATCCGTGTACGGTGTCGCGCGTTCGATTGACATGTCACAGGCATCATGGGGCATGCTGGAAGCAACCATCAATCGCCTGTGTCGCGATGAGAGACTCAGGAGAAAATTCGACCAAAATCGAACCTCATCGTGTGGGAGCCCAAAAAAAGGGACCCCAAGGGCTTCCCGGGAGAGCCGCGGTCGCTCGCTACGCTCGGTCAGTGTGACGGCCACCAGCAGCATTTGGAGGTTATGTGATCCGGAGTCGGGGCGTGTGTTGGTTTGAAAAATGTAATACTGCCCCTAATGAAGGTAATGCATTCCATTTGGTTCGGTTTCACATTAATTTTATTCCCCGTTTTCCAGAGATGCCAGAGAGGAACCCCATCGCGGGCCGCGTTGGAGAGGTTTTAGTGTTTTCTCCCGAGACGTGTTCTCCCCGGGAGGGAATGTCCGCCGGGCCAGCCGGTGCCGTGCTCGTCGTCGACATGGTCCATGTGACAAGATTAATAATGGTTGATTTGGTTGTTGGTTAGTATTTTTTTTGTAGAAGACCAGCCGTATAATGACCAGTTTCTTATGCAACCCGAACGCAGTACAGTTATTCCAAGGCCTCGGTCCCAGAGTACATGAGCGATCTCGTGAAGGGTGTTCTTGCAAATGGGATGCAAATTTTTGACGTCTCCCTATTGGAAATCTCCGAAAAATGCAACCTTGCGTGGCTGAAACGGACCCAGAATCGGTCGTTCTTCGAAGAAGGGCGTTATCTCTTGGTGTAGGGTCTTGTCATTTATCAGACACCAGCCTTCGCCACAACGAACGCGACTCCCCTGCAGCGACACACTCGGTGGGTGAGGTTGCCCCGGTGGCCACACGGTCAGGCCGAACTGGTTCGATTGTCATAATTGATATCGATTACAGTGCGCTGGGTTCGGTCGGTGCCGTGATCCCTTTTCTGTCTCCTTTCACGCGACGACCGTTAACAGCTTTGTCAAATATTCCACAAGAAAGAGAAAACGGTCCCGCGGCCACTCACGGGTTCAAGTATAGTTTCCTCCTGCAAGGTTCCAAAAAGAAAGGAAGAAAGGAAAAAGGCGTCGTGGCGTTGTGTTCATCGGAACCTCTTCACAGATGCTGGTTATCAGGAAATCGGGCGCTAAGAAAGTAACGGCCATCGGCACCGGCCGGCCGTCCCGGTCTGGGGTGCTAAGAAATCGAGAGCTATCAGTGTAATGATGTTAATCAATATTATTAACACTTGCGCCGCACGGCATGGGACGGGACAGAATGCGATGCGCAATCGACTCACATGAAGGTTGCACCCATCCGACTCGATGCAATTGTCAACCACCCTGTCTTCCTGGAGCTGTTGTCGACGCCGGAGATCAAGGAGAGTTCAAGTAAACGGGACGTTGTACGGGAGAGATCCAGTAAAACGAAAGCCGCGTCTCGTAAAGCAACTTCAAATGTGACTCACGTCTGTGCGGCAATAAAATTAGAGAGATTTTGAAAACATGCCGCTGAATTAGCAGCGATAAGGCCGGTGAGGTTGGCAGTCTGGGGCATCTAAAGATTAAAACAGCTGATTTCCGAGAGGCGTTCGGCGCCACCGGCTCGGAGAAAGGCCCAACATATCAGCGATCGCACCGCATCTGTTTTACTGTTCTGGTTGGCGATAATCTTAACATTCACCAGCTTCTCACGATGCCGTTTCAAGTGAAGACCTTCATCGTAAATCTTAAACAGAAAGCTCAACAGATTTGCACCGCGACTCAGTTTGACATAATTCGCAATGTCTTTTGAGGCTTTAACGTGTACTGCTGCCCAGTTCCTACAGCAGCCTGTGGGTTTTTTGAAGTGCCTTTGCGGTCATGAAACGGTAACTCGTTAACGGGATGGAAACGTTTCGATGATTTCTGACAGACTCATTTGAAGGTGTCCCCTCGAGGAGCAGCGTTCGAAGACATCTGAATGAGAAGTCGATAATAATGTCGTTTCCCCTATTCCCCTACAAGCAACTTATTTTCTGACACTCATTATGTCTGAAGGCCCTTCTCCGGCAGTCTCCAAAATCGTCCGTAACCAAAGCCCATCACGTCATTCTTGTGTCCTGTGTCTCTGATCGCCTTTGGCGGGCGGAGGCGCTGAAAACCGGACTCGAATCGAATCGCGGCACGCCACGGAGGCGCGCACCGCCTTAGTCACGCTAATCAAGTGCAGGATTAGAGTCAATTTCATTAAACGGTATTCGAATGCGTGCGCGCGCTTTTAATTGATTTCCCGGCCCCCGGGACGGGTTCCTCGGGAGGTTCCCGGAAAACGGGCGGATCCCGATGATTGCGTCATGCGGACACACTGTTTGGCGGCACAATGCACACTCCCATAAACATATCAATTTCAATCAGCCACACACACGGAAACTCTAGGCTAGACAGGGCCCCTGTGCGATCTTGCTTCTGGGCCCGGCCCATGCGGTTGTTGCACTTGTCGCGTCGCGTCCACGTCGCTGGTCGCTTCCCAGGCCAGTGACACCGCGTAGGGCTAGAGCCTAGAGCGCAGTGCAGCGCAGCGCAGAAGTTGTCAATCATCATTTCGTAGGGCGCACCGAATCAGAAAATTGTCACTCCCGGCGTGCAGACAGACAGACAGAGAGAGCGAGAGAATCCACTAAATATGCACCCAGGACGTGGTCTCTCTGGTGGGACGCCGGAAAGACACGGTTCATCTGGCGATTATTATTCTAATCATCGTCACCCGTCCATTAGACGGAGTGCGCCACGGTTAGGAGCTGGATGGCCAGCCAGCCCGCCAGCCAACCAGTGTCTGAAAGCGAAAGTCCGGAGAAAGTCGAAGAAGAAGCCGGCCGTACCGCGGCCGATTAGCTGGCCGAGACACTCTGTTCCTGAAGCGCGCTGCGCGCGATCGAACATTAATTCAGAGTGACAGTCGGCTGTGCGCCTGTTCCGGAGGCGGTTCAGTAGCCGATTCGTTCCACCGCGGGATTCCGATCCGGAACGAACGCGGCGGGAGTGTGTGGACTTAAATTAAGCGCTGCTGTCATAACTCGATTTGGGCTGCTGGGTACCGTTGTTCTGCGCGGACCGAAACCAATTTCGGGGACGAGCTGACGAGCCGAGAACGGGAATAAACACATCAGCAATCAGCTTAATGGGGACTTAACGTTTACTATACTCACATGTCCTGACGTGCGATTCCCGAGTTCAAGCCAGTTCAAGTCCCGCAAGACATGTCCCCGCAACCCGTTTCTATGACGCTCGAGTAGATAAGGCGCGCGCTGATGTGCGAAATTATCTAACCGTGTGTTTTTTGGCAGATTGGTTTTTATTGACTCACTCACAGGGACGGAGCGACGGTTTGTGGATGGACGCGGTTTATTGGAGGTCATAAAATGGCAGCATTACAAGCAGCATTCAGTTGAGCTGGTTGAGCACTCGCTCAAGTAATAAGAGGAGGAGCAGTTGATGAAGACCGATGCGATCGTCATCGTCCACAATCTGACGATCTGGCCAGGGAGCACCGGATACATCTCGTCGTTTGGACGCGCTTAGTTGTGTGCAGAATTGGAAGATGTCCCTAAATCGCTTTGTGTGACAAATTCAATGAAACTGAAGCTGATTTTTGGTCAGCAGCCTCTAAGCGGTTCCTAGAATCGGTTCCAAACTCGCGTTGAAGTCTAGTGAAGCGCGGCTAATGCTTGGGACAACACAGCTGGCCTGTTTTCGGCCACGCTCCCCGCGGATGTCGGCTTTATTGAGATGAATGAGCCTGCCACGAAAGTGGCAAACATCGAGAGGAGTTTTCGGGGGGCAATTTGTCAGTCACAGACAAGACGTTAGATCCCCCTTGCCGCCCGAATCGGACACAGTTGTTGTAGGTCGACTCTCGGTCTGACGGAGCTCTGATGAAAGGTTACGCCTCGGACACTTTCACTTTTCCGCTTCATCTTCGAAAAGTACCGACTACCGGCATACAAACGCTCCGGTTCGGCCTAATGTCCGCCTTTTGGAGTGGCGTTTTCGTGATTGTGTGTGCGTTAAAATCCCATTGATCCGAAACAACGCAACGTAGCAGCTAATCGGCGCAGCCTTTCGAAATATGCCAGCGAAGGGACTTTGAAATTGGTTTCTATCTGATTCTCCACTCAATAGGGCGATGTTTTTTGCCGTTTCAAGGGCCATTATCAATGACAATGTCAATGGCATCGGGAGGGATAGACAACTGTTGTTCAACATTCTGATGCTCAGATAAACATCGAAAACGCGGTGCGGCAATGAGCCACCACGGCCTTCCGCAAGAGCCACGACCAAACAATTTGCCAGAGTAAAGCCTCCTCATTTTGAAGCAGCGTCGTGGGATTACACAGTGGCCACCCAAGTCTCGTGCATATTTTAGGCTTTCGGACCTTATCACAGCGCAGAGTTGAAAGTTTAATTAAAATCCCAACGCAGGGCTCGTGAAAATCACCGACCCAAGCAAAAACGTTGTAGATGTCCCCAGGTGGACTCGAGTGTGAACCATGGATACCACATTCCTTCTTGACCTTCTCCACAAGCCGGCCGGCCGGCCGGCACGCGCACCCGAGGTCAGTGACCTCCGCTTCGCATTCGTGTGCGCCACGTGAACCACGTCCTGCGAAGCCTTGCGAAGGGCGAACGGTGGAAATCCCGAAAGTATTTCTGCCGTCAAGCGTGAAGTACCTTCGCTCGGTCGGTTCACTTCCAGCGGCGGGAAACACACAGTGAGAAAAGCAAAAAGCTTTGGCCACAGTATTTGTTTTCCACCTTTTTCTCTCGTTTTGTTTGTTTGTGTGTCAAGTACAGTCAAGTCCCAGCGGTGCGCACCGCTGGACGTGCAGCACCGGCTTCGGCTTCGAGGAAGCCGAAGGGACGTCCTGTCTGTAGGCGGCCCTTGTTGGGCCATTATTCGAAATTAAAATGCGACCGATAGAGTGAGCCTTTTGCCCTTCAAAACCCAGCAAGCTCGAAGGACGGCAAGGACGGGCAAGAAAGGGCTTACGGAGGAGAATAAAATCTGGAATTCGATGGGACCTTGTCCCCCCGCGGTGTGTGTAAAGGGCAGGACTCGTTACAAGGATCCCAAACGTGGGACGGGTGGCGCCTGGAGTCTGGTCTCGGTGGTGACCGCGAACGGTTTATTGATTTCTAATAGCCTCCCATCGATAGACAATTGTTTTGTGTTTTCGAAAGGCTCGTGGCGGGACATAAATTAAATCCTAGAAAGGGGGGCGCAACATTCCGAGAAGCCGCATCCGACGCCCGGGGCTATTCTATCAACAGGAAGAGGGAAAAAAAAGGTTAGATCAAATATTTAGATCGAACCGATAAGGGGACGCGATCCGAGCCCAGTGTCGGGTCTTGAATCGACGCCTTAAATTGCTCGAGTGACGCCACAGGGCGGAATCAATTGAATCCGTTCGATGTGTACCCGTGGGCCGGATTCGGGATTCGAGAAGGGCCGCTAAGGGCCGCTTTCTTCACCGTGAGGAAAGCAGAAACCCTCGGCGGGTGGAACTTTCGCGGCACAGTGTTAGTGTGTTCCTTCGGCTGTCCTGTCCGCCATCGCATTCGATTGCTCCGTGATAGGCCGAGCCGCCGAAACGAGTCGTCGGCGGCCCTTTACATCAGTCGGTCGTGTAGCGCCGCACTTTGCTTAATGAACTTCTAATCGATATTGTTCCAGTATGCTAATGGCCCGCGGCCGGGCGGACGGTTTGTTCTGGGTTACTTACCGAACCGTAGACACTGCCGCAGGTATCCATGCAGAGGAACAGGCACGTCGCAACGGCTTGGATTTTGATCTGTCCGATCCCGACAGTGGTCCGCTGTAGAATCGCTAGAAAGGAAGATAAAGCAGATTTGTTAGGTTAGGGGTTTCACGTCGTGGACAGGCAGTCAGTTTAAGAGCAAAAGAAGAAAGCGAGACCCGGCGCGCTCTCCGGCAGATTACCGCCGACGACGCGTGCACCGGGAGTAAACAGCCGTCGTCGGCAACAGAAATCGAAAAACGTGGTCTTATCTGGCCACTGGACACGACGATGCACTTTACCCACATTCTGGCGTGGCAAAAAGACCACTTGAAGCGGAGCGAGGTGCTACCTGATAGACGGCACGTCTTCCCCCTGCGGCCGGTGTTTGCGAAAAATTCGCGCGCCCCCTGAGTCTACTGAGATGCTGACAGCGCGGGAAACCCGAAAAAGCAAACGTCATCTTTTCGCCGGTTGCTGCGCGTCAGAAGAACGTCAGCAGCGCGATTGCGGCGAATTGCAGGGCTCACGAAGTCTCGGTTGGGGCAGGTCACAAATTTAAGGTGCAGTGCCCTCCCGCTTAAGCAAACAAACCGCCGGTCCGCTCGGTTCGGCGGTGTTATCGGGTTTCACTCATAAAAAACGTTGCACATCCCGCCATTCGGCTTGCGATTGCGCAACGGCCGACCGGTGACCGTGAAATGATTGATGATTCGGGGATGCACTCGGGTCGACTTTAAATCGAGCAAATTGAATTAAACCGCGGCGGCGACACGCCCAATGATTAATGATAATCATTTAGGAGCAGCTTTTGAGGGTGATGAATGTGTCAAAGTGCATCCTGGTAAGTAAATTGATGGGTTTTTGTTTGCCGCTGTTGAGTGAAGTGTTTCACTGTTTGGGTGACCTATCGATTATGGTGTACGTAGAAAAGGGTCAATAAATCTACATCCCAGCAATTGAGGAGGTTGAAGGTGCGATCGAATCGGATTGTGGTCGCTGTTTTTTAATGACACAAAATTCAAACTCGAGGCCGAAGCGCCAGCATGGTGCGACGGCAAGATTAATGGGTTACCAGACGTCCGAAGCGATTGCCAAAGACTGGCCTGCAATGATTGATTGATCAAGTCCTAGTTGTTAATTACGGTTAATTGATTTTTTTGCATTCGCCCAGCAAAGACGTCAATGGGGTTAGCTTAACTCAGAGTTAAACTAACTGAAATACACTTTCTCCCTCGTTCCGAGCACCCATTCTATGCCGAACAATTATGTTGCAAAACGCAAAACCTGTTCCTTCTCCGGTCGCCTCGTCGGTCGCATAATTTATGTCGCGACGACCGTTCCGTTCCGTCCGGCCACGCATTACGCGAATGTTTTCGATCGAACTTTTTTGGTGACCACACCATCACCGTTCCCAAAAAAAGCCAAAAACCTGTCCGCAAATTGATAAATTACTTTAATGCATGGCCCAATTCCAAATTCCCGGCGCGCCGTTCGGTCAAACGACGCCAGAAAAACGCCAGGCCTGGGCCTGCTTGGGTGGCGAACACGTTGCGGGTTTCCCGGCCCTGGGTTTTCGCTTTTCTCTCTCGCTGTTTCCCCAACTCGTTTCGCGTCGCGATTGTCGCGATTGTAAACGCATGCGATCCCAATTTGGGCGTTCCTGTTCGCGCACGAAGCGTGAGCTCATTAATTGCATGAGGGGATTCCTTTCGCACAGCGCAGACCAGCAGCGGTCTGGAATGCACCGGAATGCAGTTGGAAACGTCATAATTAAGTCCGTTAATCGAGCAGCAGGAGCAAAGAAAAAAAGGAACTCGTTGGAGCTTGTGTCGATCGATGATTGAGATGCGAAAAGAAAGGGGCAGTCCACGAAATCGATCGCCGCGAGGCCTGGCGTAGTTTGTGTATGAAAAATTTCTTTATTCCACCTCGTTTTGGGGTACCTCGTCCGAACGATTTGACCTGAAGGGAAGACACAGCGGACTAACGAAAAAACAGTAATCCACGTGTCTTTGAGAAATCCGTTCGTTCTTTAACCCACTACCAGCGCCAGAAAAGTGCCCGACAATTGATGGTGCCATAATGGTAATGATGATGATGATGCTGCATCGATGAACTCAAATTGAGCGATCCCCGAGAGTGGAGTGCGAGTACCGTTTAAACATTTAAACACGCCATCGTTTGGGGTGCGAAAAGAAAAGTCATGTGGCCATGGGCGGACAGTTAAAAGGGTAACGCAACAGAAGAAAAAATAAATGAAAATGGTTCAAAAATTATGTAATTACGGTGAGCGTCTTATTTTCTCGTCTTGCAGAAACGGCGAGACCGCGACCGTTTACGGGATCGTGTGGACTAAACGGGCAGGAAGTTACCGGTTTTTTGCACTTTGGCGGAACATACTCCGATCATCGTGCCGTGTTGGTGTTATGATTTATGGTTTAACTTATCAGTCGGCCGCGGCATGGAAACTGGGTTCGTTTGGGGAGGATCAGTACAATTAACTTACACGTAAAAACACGTCTTAACACGTAAAATGTCTATTATGGGGATTTCAAATTTCAATCCATCAAGTACTCTTTTATTTAAGAGCGCAAACTTGTCCGTCAGGCAAATCCCCAAACTGATCAAAGTAACATTTGGAATTTCAATCAGCTGAGTTTTCGATTCACACTATTTTGCCCTTTTAGGCTTAATTTCCTGCTTTGCAAAAGAATCATCTCCACTCCATCGAAGCGCGTCATGTAGGTCATACATTGTGCTGCTGCCTATCAGGTTTACTCTTCGCTGTCCATTCACACTTAACCGCGCTTATCGCACTCGCGTTCCATAATCATGCTGTGGCATGGAAAGGATGCAACATTGTTTCAGCGCTACCGGTCACACAGTGGCGTCTCTTGGCAGTCCAGGTCCAGGTTTCGTCCGCCGACGGCCTGGGGTAACCGGTGAAGTTCGCGGAACGCGTTCCTCGGCGAGTTAATTTATCCGGCGGAACCGCCAGAAGCCTTCGGAATGAATAATAACATAATGGCCCACTGACCGAACATCGTAAATCTTGCAGGCCGTTTACTCGGCACTTGAATCCTTCTTGCGTACGCTTGCGCTCAGGAAGAGTTGTGAAAAATTGGTGACAACATCCTCGCAACTGGTTGAGTTAAAAACTTAATTCATCGATCTTGTCCAGCAGTTTTTGTGCTGTGCCTGCGTTGCGCGGCGTCCAAAAAGCGACAATTTATTAAACGCCAATTTTGACGTGAAAGCCCCACCATCGGAAATTATGTGGGAAAATGTGGTTGATGGCAGGCGCGGCCAGGATGTGTGCGAATTATCGGGACCCGCCTAAACGTGCTGGTTCCGCAAATAACGGGGTGTTGCGTGACAGTTTCTTTACGCCTGCTGCGTGCGGCTTCGATTGAACCGATGGCGCATTTATGGGAAATCATTTTTTTTTTGCCGTGCCCTGTACATTAGTTCGCTCAAAATAAACACGGCTACCTCGCGGGTGCTTATTATTCGCTCGGTGATCGACGATCGGAAGAAAATTGGTCAATCGATCGATCTCGGGTATCAGCGATGAAAGATCTTGAAATCGCCACACCAAATCCACCAGATTGTTAACGTTCGCGTGATGATGTGCAAACCAGCACGATCCGGTGCCGGTAATGGCCAAGGATGTGCTCATCCCCTCGGGGTGGTGACAGTATTGAAAGTAAAACGAGTGTAGCGCATGCAAACGAGCGCAGAGTGCATCTTTGTCGAAAATGATGAGACTAGCGTTCTGAGCGCACAGCACTTGCCCAATTTATCCAATTTTGCGTGTCCCAGGTCCAAGTGATGTTCCCTTTGGCTTCCCAAAACCAGTTTCCACCCAGGCAATCGGGTCGGGTGTGTTGCTCGGGGCACACTCCGGGGCTGTCCAATCAGCCATCAGGCGGCGGTTGGCTTTTCTTTTTAAGTAGTTTATTTTTATGCTGCTCTTGAGCTGCTCTTCGCCGGCCGGACCGCTCCTAACCTTAACCTTAACCACTGTTGCAGCGTTGTCCGGACCGAAGATCGCGACACACGCGACGCAGCTGATCTGCCTGTCGATCGACAGATGCGATTTTGTCGCCAGCGGCTCCGACTCCGACTCCGACTTGACGGCAGTAAAAAGTCCCGAAAATCATTTCACTTTTTTCCCGGACCCGTGTCCGTCCCGCCAACGACGCTCGTAATTGGTCGTGATTACTTTTGCCGACAGCAAGATTCCGTGATCGCGATAGGGGTGGTGATCGAATTCTTGTTTGTTTTTTTCCGCTGATCACCGATCTCGTTTGGGGCAGAAGAATTATTAGACGGTAACTGGATTCCGTTGGCGAGGGTTCGATTACGCGCGTGTTGTGCGCGCGATCCTGGGCGGCTTGTTGTCGTCGCCGGTCCGCAGGTGCTCCAGAAAGTGAACCATGTTTTAAGAAGCGACCCCTGAAGTGGGAAGATGGAATGCACGGCTTGTTTGCTGTCCTTTTTTGCCTATACGCTGAATCCTTTGCTCAATTAAAAGACCAAATTTTAGGTCTCCTTTTCGCTTTTATCTTCAGAAAACATTTTTGGTGACTATGAGCGGTCAGCGCCATGGTTCCATCACTTTCTTGTAGTGCTTCTGTCTCGTTCAGTGCCGAAACATGAAAACGTAATTTAAATAAACAAAAAGAAACGTAGAAGCAAGGTACACACCGTCGGGAATTACTTTCCATACGGTGCCGAATCGTAATCTGAGCCCACTTACGGTGCTGCGGTGCCAATCGGTTGGGCCATAAATTTACCGGCTGTCATTACATCGACCACAATCAATTGAAGTTGCCGTCGTTTAAGTAAAACGCCCCGCCGAGTTATCAGCGGAGACGGATCGAAAATCGAACGGAGATGTAAAGCTGCACGCACCGGTGCTGCAACAAGTTGTAAGCGAATGTATTGCGTTCGTTCGCGAACACGCACCGAAAACCGAGATGGAAGAAATCCCGCGGAATGCCAGGCGCAATTTGATCATTATTTTTGGGCCATGAAATAATTCAAACTAAAGGGACATTTATGACAGATATTCGAAGCGTGCGGCTACAGTTGCGCGTCAAAGCGTGGCACGATCGGCAACATCCTTGGACCACAGTGTCCGTTTAGGTCAAGCCTTGGAAAATCGCAACCATCTTCCGTTTTCGGACATAAATAATCTCATCCGTGGACCAGCCTGGGACATAACTGGCCCCCGGCCAAGATAAGAACCAAAAAGAAAAGATTACACCTGAGAGGCCCACAACGCTCGGAGAACGTCTGAGAATCAGGACCGCGAAATTGAAATCAGCTGAACCGACGACGGAGTCCCGTTACACATCTTTGGGCCGCTGGGTCTGTGTCAGCTGATATGTTGTGGCCAGTGGCAGCGTAGGGACGGCGAAAGGCATAAATTGGTTGAAGGGACCAATAAATTGCAAACCGGCGATCGGCGATCGACAGAACTGTGGTTTTGTGGGTCGCCAAAAGAGGCAGTAAAATTGGGGAAGCTACGCCAACTGTTGACCAATCAATTAAGGTGGTTTCTGGCGTTGGTGTGGTCCCTCCCCAGGATCGTTGCTTTGTGTTGTCTTTTCGTACATCGTCCGGAAGAAAGTTGTGTGCTTGTGTGTGGGCCTCTCGGACAGAGGGATTATGTTTTTGGGAATAATAAAGCAATTTGAATATGTTTTAGCTGGTTTCTTTGTATCTGCGAAAGGGATTTACATCTTTGATCACAGAACTGGGTTAAGCCCCGGGTAATTCGATTTGGTGAAAGTGCGCCACGATGCGCATTCGAATGGCGCCCCTCAGCGCGCTCGAGACCATAGTTCCCATTTAATGGTTCTTTGCAGAGACAACAAGCTGTCATAAATATAAAAGGATTATGATGATAAAAAAAACACGATCATTACGGGCCTCTCTCATCTCAGCCTAATGCGCA
Source organism: Anopheles cruzii (assembly GCF_943734635.1). Taxonomy (NCBI): domain Eukaryota; kingdom Metazoa; phylum Arthropoda; class Insecta; order Diptera; family Culicidae; genus Anopheles; species Anopheles cruzii. The sequence goes on along the minus strand of NC_069145.1, from coordinate 3,555,115 downwards.
CGAGGGCAAACGCGTATGTCTTCTCGAGCAAAGTTGCGCAATCCCGGCCACATATGCCACGGCGTGTCTCGCGTGTTATCGCGCCGGATTATGCTGACAAATGTTGACTGAAGGTGCGCACGCATGATCCCAATTACCGCGAGTGCCCTTTCAACTGTGCCCTGGCGGAACCATGGGATTAAGCCGGGGCGGGTTAATTAAGCGGAATTAGAGGGCGTTCAAAAAGGGCCGAGACAACAATCGTACAACAACCACAACGCGTCTGCAAACAATGATTACGGGTCATAAAGCACAGACAAAATATGTATGTCAGGGTGGCAAACATTTGCTCACGCCCAATATGTGGCCGTTGCACCGGCGTAGCGCACTGCCTGGCCTCAGGCGGCTAGGCCCCGCGCCGACAAGAATGTCACGAGACGCTCGGTTGATGTTTGATGGTGACTCGCTTTCATGCATTTAATACTGTTTTATGCGTGCAGATTTATACACATTTTATCAAGCTCCAAAAGAAATGAATCGAATGAGTCGTAATCCAAATGGAAAGCCCCATGAAGCGGAACATTCCAAAACACGTGTCGGCAAGGGCAAGCTTCAACCGATAACAGGCGAGAAGGATGACTAATGGGAAGCGCACCCATCGCACGAGACAGAGAGAGAGTTCCGCTCCGATACAGTGGCCCTCGGGCATCACGAGTCGTAAAGATCGCCGCCGGGCGAAGGTAGCCGATAGTTTTGGGGCCAATAAAATGAAGGATTCATCCCTTCGGGAATCCAACACCAAGCAGCGGTCGATGGCAATCCGATGCCAGTGACCTATTCCGCAGTTCCACACGTCCCAGTCTCCCGGACGCGGTGGACAAACTTCTTAATGTCAGGCGCCCGCCCGGGACCGAAAACGGGACCGCTCCAGATTCATCTCCGGCGCGCCGAAGAAGGGCTCGGTTACGGCCCTTGGCTCGGTAACGGTTTTAACAGCTAATCGACCAATTTACAATGGTAATTAACTCGTAAGATAAATCGTCGCTTCTCAGGTTGCCACAACGCCGCAGCCGCACTTTCGTCAACCGCAGCAGTCAATCGGCAACCGCAGCCGACGCCGCTCCGGTCAGTTGTAAAAAGTTGTGGCGCGCTCTGGCCCTCGGTAATCAATAGGTCGATGAATTTTAAACAGCCACGGCCAGTCAGACAGGCGATTATGATTGCGCGCCCGCCCCTTGTCAGAAGCGACTGGAAGGGTTGCATTCGGCGGCACTCTGGCGATTCTCGGATGTGAGAATGTCCCCGGCGTCCATCGGGCATGTTATTAATCGGCGAGCCCTTCGATGACTCCCCGAGAAAAAACGGGGAGGATCGTTTAGGTGATAATGAATGATATTTGGGCCGAAATCAAATAAAATTATTCGTCCATTGGCAGGGAGGGGCCCTTGGATCGAGAACACGGTCGGATCGAGCTGCGAACGCAGGGCTAAACGCCGCCTTTTTGGGGAGGAATTTCACAGGCTTCACAGCCTCCGTCCGTCCGTCCATCCGTCGGCTTGTTGGTCGCCCGACATATGTTGTAGGAAGCGCTTTTTTGTGTGCTTGTTGACTTTTAACCAAATTTGTATGCAAATTGAGGTTTTCCTGTCATTCCGATGGTAATACTGCGCGCCGTGTGTCTGTCTGCCGCAGTTGGGATGCGTTGCGATCGTAGAAGGAATTTTGTTTACATTTTCCCTTGCTTAAATGTAGTTCGTGTCCAAGAAAGTTAATGTTTGATAACTTGTTTGCGTGTTTTTTTGGATAACGCATTTTTGGAATTTAAAAACTTCTGTGTTTAACGTTTGATTTAAAACAAAAAAACGAGTTCTACGGCTGATCGCAGACATCTCAGCATTAGGGACTATCAGGTCATAGGGACTCATCATTGGTCCTAAGTGAACTATTTTGCCTAAAACGCCACTCCAAACATAGTTCCCAAGTTGCCAGTTCCCTATACTGCTGAAGTCTTCCTTATGTCTCTCAATTTATTCGTGCCACCGGCACTTGCACTGCGGATGTCAGCGAGTGAAACAATTCATCAAACTGATAGCCTCTCCCGGGGACATGGATTCCGATTATGGGTATGGTTCCGGTACTTCTATCACTCCGCACATCACACACCATAGGGGGACACCACCAGCAGGAAGCCACCCGAGCCTAATTGAAAGTCCATTAACTGCAGAGCCGCCTTATCACCTCAACACCGCACCCCAAATCGGGTGCCAGGATTATGATTATGACCATGTTTTGACTGCGCACACCCCACACACACGGCTGTGTAGGATTTATATGTGTTTCGGTCAGAGAGGCACAACCCTCGATTGCGCCATTTCCCTCCTTTTGCGCGCACTCTATAAAGCCAAGTCTGTTTTGTCCAGTTTTACGCACCAGCAGCACCGCAAATTGAGTCCCAACTGCGAGGGAAATAAATAGATTTCCGATTACCATTCGTTCTGCTCGGTTGGATTGCGGTTGCCGATCAGAGCGGATGCACTTATCACCGCGCTCTGTAGGTTGGCCAGTTCTTCCACTCTGGGGCATCCTTATTTGTGGTCATGTGTTAAGATGTGGAGTTTTGCGAAATATTTTCACTGCGCATTGCTAACGTGTGTGAGTTCAATGACCACAACCCCGGGCGGGCAATCGCATCGAAATGCGTCTTTTCCGGTCGCGCCGGAATTCGGTGACACTTCGCGTGGTTGTGTCTTGGTGATTGTGGTCCGCGTGACTGCCACGGATGATGCTCTATATTCAGCGCCGCCGTAGGGACCAACCCGCGTCATGATTGACGGACCGCTGACAGGTTGGTTGTGCGCTTGACTTTTGCCCGACGACGGCCACCGAGAAGCGGCCGTTGTGAGTAATTTGTCTCGCATTATTGAGTTTGAGAAAATATTATTGCCCAAGCGCCTCGAGCGAGGTGTGACGTATCATTCCGGAAACTTTTGACGTAGATCAAAAGCCGTCCACCACGGAACAGTAATTGGATTTATAGCTTCCCTCTGCGGAGTGTAGATACAGGAGCTACAATTGCGTTGGAAGCAGCCTTGCTTACAGTTCCTCGAACGAAACGCAAGGGTTTTGGATGTCTCTGTTGAACAGAATATATTCCACCAGAGAGACAGAGAGAGAGAGAATTGATTCGTTTCAATTCCTCTGTTTGAAGCCTAGAATTAGATCACAGATAACGGTTGGTGGCGCCCAGGATTCCAACCGATCCGATCGCCTAGCGGTATCGCCTTTCGGCTCTTTTTGGACGGAATTTCCACCTCCGACTTCTTTGACGGTCCACACTTTACGGGGTTCGAACGCCCAAAGTTCTCAACTTTCAGCCAGCTGCCAGATTGAGTCGAGCGGGAAAAAAAACTGAGGAATATTCCAAAAATGTGCTCCTATTCCGTGTCCAGCTGGACTTTACAGCTTCTGGGTAACGTTCTGTCCGGGCCACTAATTTCCCGAGCGAGGGTTGCGGATACGGAGCGACCCATCCGGAGAGAGCTGTCGTTATCTTCATCGCCGCTCGATCGATCGCTGCACCACCAACCCCCGGCGGTGATGCAACGCTGCACCCGAATGCAGTGTAACAGGAAGATTTAGGGCACATTTGGCCGCGACCACCACCGAATCGGAGATCGTGGCGTTGTTTTTGTTATTGTTTTTCTTCCCGCCCCGGTGGGTTTTTGCGGTGCCCGTATTCCCGGTGGTAATTTGAGAACTTTTTTCTCAACGCGCCCAGCGCCCGGGGTTTTCGGGACCCTGTCCGCGGTTCAGCTGTCGGCACACCGTTGGCACTGCGGTTTTCCGGAGTTTCGTTCGAGGTAGTTCCCCATCATTGTCGCCCCATTAAATCGCGGCCATCTCTTCCCGGAAGCTCAATCAGCACCGCGGGTTTTAATTTGCAACACTTCACCCCATCGGCAGCGTTTGATGATAAAGTCCGCCAACCGCAGAGCTTAGTGGAAGGTATAATTAAATTTCACTTTGATCTGCGGAGATATTGATGGGGTGCGATACACCCGATCACTCGGGTTCGGGATTGATCCATTCCAGGGGCGAGGGCTTAATATGCAGTTATCGAACGGTCATTAGAACGGTTATGCCATTCATTAGGCACCACCGACATCCATCATCGTTTTGCCAAACAGCTCCTTGCGAAATTCGGTTCCGATTGACCGCTTTCTCCGTTGGTGGCCTTAACATAGTTAAACAGGTCGACCCTCTACTCTTTGGGAGCAATAAATATTCCAAAATTACTGTTATGCCACATTTTAATTAAATAAAACAACATAATAGCCACCATCTCCGTGGCCGGTCGCGTGAAGATCCCGTTATGCTTGCTAAAAGAGCAATAAACTGCTGTTCCCCATTCGCCGGTGGTTAAACTTTCGGGGCGGGTGAATGACTCGAGGACTATCTGTTTTCGTACCAAACTGTGTATCCCATAAAATGCCGCGATCCGATCAGATCCTTTCGCTGATTGCGTCACGTAAGAATGCGCACACAAGGCACATTGGCGATCAATCTGCAGTCGCCGTTAAACCGGTTGCGGTTCGATTACGATCGTCCAAACCGTTGCCAGTGACTGATGGATGTCGAGGTATCGCGCAAAAATCATGGCGATTGATGGCGATGAAAGTGAATTATAGTTTCGGAGTTCGCTTCGTTCGTCCTGTTGTTGTAGTAGCATCGATTTCGTACGTCCTATTGCTTCACCTCACGATCGGTTAGCATTAGTTTGCCAACGTTTAGCAAATGGGCGATGAGATGGACGAGATAAGCGTGTTAGCAGAAGACTTCGATTTCGACCGAGACGGGACCGTGTTGGGAATGAGCTGCGATGGCCGTGATAAGAGTCGTCGTGCGTATTTTGGAAGACTATTAATATTGTTATCACGTCATCGTTGAGGCATGTATCCAACAATCGTCAATATTCTTTCTTCAAAAATGCCGGTATCGGCTTTTCTGGAACTCAATCTTTAAAAATCTCCATAGAAACCGGGCCTGCTCGGGTTTTCTCATCTCATTCTCATTACACTCTGAGCTAAGGTCAGGCACCGAAATGCTCACAGTCACTAAGCAAAAAGCAAAGGTGATGTGATCTCAAACGTGGCTGAAAAGGTTCCACGGCACCTCTTAGTGTCTAGAATCTTTTTATTCTTGTGAATGATAAAATTTGTAAAATTCCAGAATAGCCGTGGCATAATCTAGCTTTAAATTATTGTTGGGATTATCTTACCACTACGTTGGAAATAATCGAGTATTTTATCGCTAATCATTAATATTGTAGAATCGCCATCTTACCTTGCCAGTCCTAAGCCGTCGCAGCTTAAGAGGTCAAAATACATAATGTCAACGCCGCACAAGACAGGCAGCCCCAATCAATCACTGGCCACCGGTATGCGCGTCTGCGAACTCCGTGCACCCTTCGGAATCTCTTCAAGTCTCGGTCGGCCGCCGCCGTAAAACTATCGGCTGACGACTCGCTACCGGCTGCCAAACGGCCCCGTGCTTCGAGACAGCATTATCGTCTTCCCCGAGCGGGTTTCTGGCTTTCGGTTTCACACTCGAACCATCCTGCGATGCGGCAGTGCACTAATAATATTTCAAAACGAATACGATAATAATCTTGCCCCGTGCCAAAGTCGCACCGGTGCGGTGCCTACTCGGTCGGCTCGCCCGATTGGCACTTAGTAACGCATCCGTTTGCAAATGGAGCCGCTCCGACCGTCCTGGGCAAACGGTAATGACGTTGACTGAAGTCTTCATTTGCAACATTGTAGTTGACCCAACAAACGGTTCAGCTATGCGTCTTCGAGCTACGACCAAGTGAGGGAGGGGAGAAGATGGTGGCCACACAGGAAAAGTAGTGAAATTCTTCGCTTGTCTGACGCGGGCGTGGTGAGATGTTGGCTTGGCGACCTCTCGAGCCCTTCAATCCGGATTCCGTTTTTAAGCAAACACCTTCGGCATCATCGGGGTACGATCTGTGCAGAACGGAACTTGCCACGCCACGGACACGGACACGGACACGGAGGTGTAAAGTTTGGTCTCACGAAGTGTAACTTTATACAGATGAAGCAGCAGCTTCACCGGCCGGATCGAATCGGTGTGGTTTGTGTGGGCCTCTCTCTCTTCGGTGGGGGACCGGTTGGACGTGTGAATAAACGAACATCGCCGCTCCAGCACCAGGAAATGGCTAGAAATCAAGCCGCAAGCTTGAGCGTGCAGCATGCAGCCGGATGATGATCAATATCTGTCAAATTAGTTGTTGGGTTTACGCGCCGCAATCAAGTTTTACAATCGGTAATTAAAACTGTAAACTGTCATCCGGAGTTCCTTGAAAGTAAGCCGCGCGCTAGCGTGCACAACTAGACTGGATGGAGCACCTGGGGGGAGAGACCATCTATGGCAGGTTGTCGGGACTTCAACTGGGGTAATGAAAAATTCATTCAAAAACGCCCGTTCCAATATGATTTTTGGTCCAATCGTATCAACACAAAGAGTTCCATAATCGATTTCATTTTATTCATCTCCACAGAAAGCGAAACCTCCTGCCTAATGAGCCCTAATGGGGAGTGTCAGTCCGGAAACGCCACCAATTACCGACTGTCGCGAACGTAAGCATGCAGTACATTATACAACAATGTTGCCGGTCCATAGAGTTGCCGGTTTAACACACGCCAAAAAACGCTTGCCAAAAATTGGCTAAACAGAAAGAGGCCGCACAAATTATCAAACTTATCTGATCGGGTGCCCATCGTTGTCGAGGACTGCGCCGCTTCTTATCTGCCGTAATCCGATCGAATCGCTGCAACCGCGCGCAGCAACCGTTGATTGAGTCACATCTTTATTTTATCGCAATGTGCCCATTACTGGCGCTCCGGGAAGCTTAAAGCCCGGCGCGTCGAGCCAACAAGAAGCCAACCCAAGAACGAGGCCGGCTCGCTTACTTGCTTGCTGTCCCAACGATTCTGTTTTTATGTCCACCATCACCGTCACCGTTCGAGGCGGTGTCCACGGCTACCGTGGAATGGCTGCGATGGTTGCAGAAGCCAAGGTAAGAAGTCAAACGGGCAGGAGCTGGCCGCCAGCGGTTGTTAACATGCCTTCTCAACGACCTCTTTTTTTTCCAGTGCACCCAATCCGCCAGCTGCCCGAACCGACGACGCCGATCTCTCGGAGTTTCTTGGCTGATAACCTCGAAGGTCCGGAATCTCGCCGATACCTGACTCGATCGGCCGGCAAGTGTCCGGTGGCTTGAGCCGCGAAATGGCTCTATGCTTTTACTAAATTACGAATGCACCCGCCATACGTTTCACTTTCCACACACGCGTGCACATTCGGCGGTCGCTACTTTGTCTTAGCCAGCGAGGGGCCTCTTTCTCATCTTTCGACGTCAGATGCCGATGCTGCGATATGCTGCTGCTGCCGCAAAGCTTGTGAATGAATGCGTTCATGCGTCGGAAACCCGTTGCATCAACCTGCTGCTGCCGGCCGGCCGCCTCGTTTGGTGGTGGACCTTCGATCTCGGGCACTTAGCACTGCTACCGCATGTTGGCACCACCACGAATCGGGACCACCAATCGGGGCATTCGTATGTTTATTTATGTTTTTCAAAGGCAGGTTTTAAGCCCGACGGCGTGAAGCCCATCAGGTTTCCGTGAGGGGCCCTGCGAGTTTGAAAATAGTTTCGTAGCGGATCAACGGTGTTTGGCTGCCGAATCGGGGGCTCCGCTGGGTTCGGAACGGTTCGCCCGACGGAGGATGGTCCGACTTGACACCAGACCAGACGGTTATGCGCAAATGTTTTCAATCATCACTCTCTGCCGTGTGCGGTATATCGGTTTTCACGTACCCCACCGTGTTGGCCGCCTTCGGACGAAGGCCTTCCTGCCCGATACGTGCTCATACATATTCGAAAAGTATGCTTGAAGCGATAAGCTGATGCACAATCCACGCATGAGCATCGATCAAACTGGGAGAGGGTGCTAATGATGGGAACCGATACGGCATCCCGGTAAAGATTATGTTGGCAAACACTTTCACCGGGCGCAGCAAGGCAAACTTCTCGGCTCCAGACGTGCCACAATGGAGTAGGTTTGCCGTGGCATCGGCATCAATTCTACACCCGCCTGACTCGGGGACCGCAAAATAATCTTGACGGTGCTTCTTCTCCGTGACACGCCGTAAAGGTGCAGCGCCACCTTCTGGTGGCCCAGCCGGTGGACCACACGCCAAGTAAACTGACCCCACTTAGCCCAAAAGAACCATCCCCAAATCCCCAATCCACTGAAAACCCATTTGATGGACCGGGACCACCCTTTCATTTGTCCTGCGAGCCGGACAAATGTGTTAACCAAGTGGGGACCTTTTCGGAGCGAGAATCGAGAAGAACTCTTCAGCGCGTTGTCAGTATTTCACCACTCCATCGACACTCCTCCAACGCGGGCTCTGAAGTGTCACCTTACCTTCGGATCGTACTTTCATTCGCCTTTCGACAACGCGGCACATTGGATGCCGGTGAAGGGAGTGCCCGGATGCTCTGGTTGGTTCTGGGAGCTCCCAAACGCCCTTCCCTTCAGTTTCGTTTCATTTTAGACCTTCAATATCAATTCTTAATCGCCAAGAGATGGATAACGATAAAGTATCGAAATGAAAGCTGATCGCTAATGAAAGAATCACGCAGCGATCTCCCGAGAGCTCCAAGGGTCCGGCCATCATCGCTGTTAGTGGCCAGGGTGCATAGTCCTCCGTTTATTTTTTACGGCCTGCGCCGGGCACCGGTTTTTGCGCTCCGAAGTCGTAAATCAATCGAACTCTATTAAAAAATCCATACCACATAGCTTGTTTGGGGTGTAACGAGGAATGCACCCTGCTTTTTCGGGTGGCCAATGTGTGATCCGGTGGTGAAATTCGGGTTCAATAAAACCGTCATCGACCGAGAGTTGTTGCACTTGCTGCACGCCCTTGCGAGCCGCCGGCTCAAGGGTCTAGTCCCAGCGGACTTCGTGATGAGTGTTTCCAGCGCTGGCCCGTGCCACCCGCAGGGCAATTCGCATAATTAGAAGACCCATGAGAAAGTCGATCTCACGAAGTCAGGCGCGTCAGGCGTGCGTAATGTGGTGCTCCCCGCATGTCCTACCGTTCGACGGTCAGTCCACGGGGCCACGGGGTGCGATCTCTTATGAGTTGTGGCCACCTTTTCTGAATGAAATCAATTCCCGCTGCCCGCTGGAAGGGAATTCGTTTCGAATTGATTAAGGTTGTGTACTACTTCGGCCGAGAAACCGGGATGAAAGTGGTGAAAAATGACGCGGAGGTCGGGCTTAGTTAACACCAAATCTCTTACGGGGTGATTCATAGCCAACGGCATCCTTTCTGTGGGGGGGGCAGTAAGCTACTCAGGTATGATGGAATGCTGGGTTATTGGACCTTTCAGACACGGTCAATCAGAAAAGGTTTTCCTCGGGAACGTGGCAGAACTTCACAAGTGCCTAACAAGAACAGGATCCTGGCCATTCGTGCGATCTCATTAAGCAGCTACACACAAAGAGGGGCCATAAAATGTGGACATTAAATTAAATGGTGCACTATAATGCCGTGGGCCGTACATCACCCACCAATTGTCCCAACTTCATGCTCATCGAGGCGTACAACAAAACTGTGGCCAACGTCTTAATGTCTTTATGCAAATTTGTAGCCTGAGGGGTCCGCACAATTAACCGGACTAACCTCGAGGGCAGAACGGCGACAACAAGAACGGACGACGTACGCACATTAGCCCAGTGACCTCTTGCCGGTGGAAATCGAAAGCTGAACGGGCATCGTTCTCCGATCTCTAGACCGTGTCGCAACGAGCCTGGATCTCTCGGCATCGGCGGAGAAGGAAAACAAACGCCAGACACGTCACACGGCCAGGATGCCAATCACGCGGGTGCTCTTCGCACCGAAACTGCGTGGCGAGGCCGTTGACCGTAGTAGTAGTCACACGCGGCTACGTTTGTCGCCAACTTGCGTAAATGAACACACAGACACCCCAACACCCAACCATCCGATCGGCCAGACGCATAATTTTCCGACACGCACGCACACAGGATGTAGAGCACGCGTGAAGAGCGCTCTTCCTAGTCGAGGTTACGACCGCAGACACAAAAGTATGTCATCGAACATCATCCCTGTGCGTCTGCGATTCCGATGCGTCTATTAGTAAATTGTACGGAAGTCATAAATCAGCATCGCAACGAACGGGCCGCAGTCCGAGAGGAGCACCAGGAACCGGATCTTGATTGGGGGCTGCTGGTGCTCCAGAAGACCTCTATGTGAGTGTGTGTGTGTGTGCGCTGTAAGCTAACTTGATTGTAAGATTGATCAAATTTGGTGCTGTCTGATTGTATCAGTCCCCGTGGCCGGTGGGAATGGGTGTTCCAAACACGGGCCGGACCTCATGCCGGTAGCGCAACGATGGCTTCTAAACGATCTAAATGACCGCTCAAGATATTTAACTGGGCGGCGATTTAGCAGCCATACCGCCGTCTATGATACGAAATTGGCACAGGAAGCCAGCTGGATTCGTGTTATTTGCTGATTATAAATTAAATTAGTTTCCAATGGCTAAGGCCAAAACTCTAGTGAACGGTTAAAGTCGAGCAAACCGTAGGAGAAGCTCGCCGAAAATAACCGAAACTTGAATAAGGTTTGTCGATTCCATTCAGCACATCATCGACGAACCAATCAGTCAGGGCGTCATCGTGTCTACCGCAACAGAGGGTCACTTGGATGAATTGGAATGGATCCGATGGTTGCTGTGTGCCGTAACATGATGCAATTGGCAATCGACTGCACCAATGCAAGCAGTCTGCGGGCGGACTCCCCGCGGTTTCGGTAACATTTGCTTCACCCGGCATTGTTTATTTGGAAATGGATCTGCTTTCGCTTCATTCGCTCATCGTTCACGGTCAATCTCGTGAATGGTGGGCATCCCACCAATGTAGCGCATGCTAAAGTCCGGCCGAGGACCAGACTACTCACAAGAACCGTACAACGGAGCGGGGGGCAAAAAGCACGTCAAACCCAAACAAACCGCGCGAAATCCTGGGCTGGACACCAAGGAAAGGAACGGGGTATCCAAACAACCGACAGTGTCAATGTGTGAAGTGTGTGTGTGAACAGAAAAAAAGGAACCAGAAGGAATAGCCGTGCAAACAAAGCCGTGCCTCACCCGCGTAACGGCCGCGTGGCCGCATGGCGAGGAGGTCTGAGAGAGGTTGCAAAGTGCAGCTGACTGACAAAGTGCCGGCTGCAACTGACCTACCGCACCACTTTTTCGCGTGGATCTCGGTTGCATTCCGCAGCCAGACACCACTAGAGGAGGCGCAAAAAAACTCATAAAAGAAAGATGTTTGTCATTCACACATTATTGCGTGCATACTGCCTGGCAGCAGCGACCGGGACAATTATGAGGAATCTGTCAGCTGAAGTTGTCTGGTTATTTTTGGGATCGTCTTCTTTCGAAATGCACGAGAACGACTGAGTGAGAGCGAATGCAATTTGCACAATTTATTAGAAGCGGATTCGATGTTTCGGACTTCCCTTTCTTGGCCTTTTCTGTGGTGAGAACTTGACTTGCTTGACAGCTCGTAACCTTGGCAACGTCGTCTCATAAGTCGAGTATTCAAAGATCAACTAAATCAATGTAAACTTTGCGATGGTAGATATTCTATAAGACATTTTCATCAGTAAAACATTGTTCGACTTTGTGTTTTATTGTTTTACAAACTTGCTGTCATTCTGTGTCAGTCAGGGCAGCAACATTATTGACGACATTCCACGCAACAAAAACTCGTCCTGTGTTGCCCCAAATGGCAATAAATCATCTCACGTCTCCAGGACTTTGGAACATCCCCGGGACCTCGGGCACTCCCTTTGGGCACAGCGCGGCGTTTGTTGTCACTAAAAGAAAGGTGTTTTTTGTGAGGTGCAATAAAATATGTCACACCCCGTTCAGTGCCGAGACGGAGACGAGACAGCGTCTTCGGATCGCCCAGCAGGGGTCCCTAATTCGAAGTCAGGCACGTTTTTCGAAAAACCCACCAATCCGCATGTGTTCCCCACTGACACACAACTCCCGCCTGTCACGGTGACACAGGGAACAGGGACGACCCGTCACGGGGATCGTTAGTCGGGGTGATCGGGTTTACCTTTTCTCGGAGTCGCCGCCGCCAGTACCGATCAATTATCAAGTCACCACGAGTCTGAGTCGAAGGATTGAAGTTGGTTGGATTGGTTCAATTTCTCTCTAAAAAAATAGGGGAAAACTTCCGTATCGTGACGTGGTGACTAACGGCGTCTTCGGCGATCGAGCGACCGACCTGTTGACAGCGGGATGCAACGCTCCGAGGAACTATCACTCTTCGGCTCTCGACTTGACAAGCCACCACTTGAGGTGGGTTTGCGGCCGCGGCTTATCGTGTCTCGAGAATCACTCGCTGGCGTCCGACCGTGCGGGTGTGAAATAGTTCCCTACTTCAGTCCGCTTCCCAGCAACGGGATCACCGAACGGTAAACGGACGCGCCGGGGGACGAATAAAGCCCTCTCCGGTGCTGTAAGATCGATGATCGAAGGCTTAGGTTCGCTTATTTGGCACAATTTGGAGAACAGTTGGAGCCACCGGGGGCGGCCTGAAAGGAGATCCAGCCGTTACGAGGCCCCGCCGGGTGGCAACAGGTTTAGCTCAGCAGTGGTCCTCCGTTGCCCCGTTCGAGGGCTCAAGGTCCCAACTCCGATATAGTGAAAGTTTCCTGGAACGGATTCCGTGGTGGTTCAGATAAAATACTTCGTTTCCAAAGCGGAAAAATGCTTCGGAAAGTCCAAGAACTATTGAACCACAAGCACCATAAATCAAAAAGGAATGCGATCCCGCGCCAAGGCCATCGTGTGGTTGGGCTTTGGGTTCTTGCCAAACGGTTTTACAACCGAACTGATCGATTCCGTTGTCGTGTCCGAAAGGGTCCAGGATCATAAATTAATATTCTTTTGAAACGATAATAAACCACCCAGAACAAGTGGGCCGAGAGGGCTGCTTCTAATTGATAAAAGTCCAGATCGACCATAAATCACGGCGAGGAACAACAAACTGTCAGCGCAACCACGAGCGCCGATCAGGGAACCGGAATCCGGTATCTCTCCGGTACAGCGACCGTGTCGTTGATCGACGCGATCTGCCCGCGAAGGCGTCACACAAATATTTGGCCAACGAAATTCGCTAATTGGTATGCAAACGAAACATGTCAATTGGCGAATTCAAATTTGTCACACACTCTGATTGATCACCGCTCGAAGGAGGGTCCCTGTTGAAAGGGGACATACACCGTGAATGCTTTGTTTACACGTATCGATTACAACCGAAAACCGTTGGCGTAGTTGATCACTTGGGCCGGATTGATCACAGAAAATAAGAAACTCGACGAAGAAGGTGATTTGAAATGTGTCTGGTGACAGGTTCTTGGTGGCCCAACTAAAAGATCCGCTAATCGCCAGCCAGAAACACGCCAGCCGAGACTGAGCCGGCTACTGGCGTGGCAAAGGCTTTGGACGCAGACCAGTTCACACTTGCTACGCATTTCACACGTTACTGAAAATAACCCAGCAAGTCAGTGGCAAGAAAGGGTGTAGAAATTAACAACTCTACCACCGTTGCCACCGGCTGCGGCTTCGGGGCTTGTCTCTAGTTCTGTGCCCCCGGTGGGGAGCTACTTTTCGTGCGTGTAGAGCTAGCAACCGATCCTAATGCGCCATCGCCGAAAGATCACCTCGGAGATCAACGTTTTACAGCTACGCTACACGCAGGTAGCTCCAGCTCCGTTTGTGGAGTCAAAAACGTTGGCCCCATTTTGGGACAAAACCATTTTTTGCCAACAATCTTCTCGGAAGCAGTGGTGAGACAGTGGCTTAATGCAAAAGGACCCTCTGTCACGTTTTGGTGATGCTGTTGATTAAATCACGTCACTGCGGAATGTCCGTCTCTGGCAGGTGATAGTTAAAATGAAAGATTGATTATACCTTTCACCCGGCCGAGCCGACCCACGGGATCGAACGCGGATTAGGAAGGAAAGCAGTCGCCAGTTTTGGCTAATGATGATGGTAATTCATCCGACGAAGCGGATGCAATGAAGAGATCGTTCATCGCCAATCGGCAACGCTTTGCAAGATGTATAATTTTGGAATTCGATTCAAAATGATTCGAAAAATTTATGAATTTACTATCCCGGCATTAATTTGCCCATTAATTAAGTGTTGCCACGCGGCCATCCTAACGGTGCCGCTAATCTGTCACTCATTCGCTTTGTGTGTTTTGCAAAGACAACACTTTTCTTAGGCACATCCCCAAAAGAGAAAATGGAGAACCGATAAGGAGAGCCGATAAGGACCGTTCGTCACCTTCCTTGTGGACTGTCCTACATTCTCGCGGGGAGCTCAATTCCAGGGGGCTGCTTAAGGTTAGGGTAAGCTATCGCTTCGTCTCCCGTCCCTGGCCCCGGCTACTCACTGTAGTTGCTCAGATCGTCGTGCGTGCCATTCACGGTTCCGTCGGGCAGCAGCTGGATGTAGCGGTTCTTGATGAACAGCTGGATTTTGCGCGTCGCGCCGGAAATGTGCGACAGGTTGGCGGACCGTTCGTTGCGCTCGAGATTCGATTCGTTGTTGCTCTGCTGCGGCTGCTGCGACTGCGGCTTTGGTTGATGGTGTTGGTGTCGGCCACCAGCACCACCACTCCGGCCACGATGATGGTGGGGCCCGGTGCCGTTCGTCATCCCGGACACCGGTGCCAGCACCTTGTGTTGATGTCGATGAGGATTACCACTGGCCGCCGTTCGCTTGCTGCGCCGCCGGGACACTCCGGGCCGCCGCTGACTAGCTGCTTCAGCGCCGATCATCACTGCGCCACCTTCTTCGCGATCGTCCGCGTCCGCCGGAGGAGTGTCATCGAACTTTCTTCTTGTTGTGTTGGCCGCCACCGATTGGGGTTTATTTTTATCGAACGGTTCAATTAAATAATCGTGGCCCGCCGGCGGGCTATTTTCGTGGGGCTGCCGTAAATTTAGTACGAGTTGTGGCGGCGGCGGCTGCGACGACCCACTGCCACCACTGTCGTCACTGTTCACTGTCACTTGATTGGCACTGCTGCTCGCCGTCGCCGTCGTCGAGTACTGTCTTCGAGTGTGGGGATGTCTGTGAGCATCTTCGATGTCGCCGGTGGCATCGGTGGTCAGATTAAGTACACGCATGAAGCGACGGAATTCACTTAACGGCTGTCGGGGCCGGGAACCACTTGGATCACGTTCGTCGCCGTCGGCCGCCGTCGCCGCCTCCGTTGGCCGTTGCTGCCTTCGCCGCCGCAACGCCCTGGGGCCGGGATGCGCCGGTTGCAGGGGCAGCGGCACCGGCAGCATGATGGCGGCTGGATGTGGCCTCGCCGGCGGAAGCCCGAGTTCGCGGGGGGCCACCGACGCGGGTGGCGGTGGTAGCCTACCGGTGGCTGGCATCGAGGCGAAGCAGGGCGGCCAGACGAGGATCACCAGCAGGAGGGCACCCAGCAGTGCCAGGGCCCTCCGACGAATCCTGCCACCGAGCATGAACTTTCACGAGCCCGCCCGTCCTGACCACACGCCACCACCACACACATACGCTTGCCGCGGGACGCCTTTGACTCCTGTGTCCAACATTTACCCGTACCACCGGAAAATCACTCTGTCCCCACCAAGGACCCTGGCCCTGGCAGCTGGAGCGATGAGGTTCGAGCGAGAGAGAGTGAGAGAGAGAGAGATCGGAGCAAGAGAGCAGTGGGGCGCGGGTGATGATGCTGCACGCGGTGGGGCGACCTCCTCAAGTGATCATCAGCCGACGGTGGTCCGGCTCTAGGTGCACCTGATTCTCGCGCTTCTTGTAGCACAGTAGAAACGTCCCGAGCCGCGCACCGAGCCGTCCCGTCATCCTTGTGGGGCTCAGGCGGGGCCACGGAATGCGCGGAATGTTGTCGTCTGTCGTGCCCTCCCGTGCTCGCCCTACGGAACCTTCTCCCTGTCAACTCGAGGGACACTAGGAGCCTGAGCAGCCTGCTGCTGCCCGGTGGGAACTTCTGTGCGATCGATCGCTATGCTATGCGGCCGCCGTTGGTTGACGATTGCGAGGCCGCCCATCGCGCACCGATCGCACCATCGATCGTCAAGTTCCTCCTTCCGCTTCTCTCTGTTTTCGCTATTCTGCGAGCCGCGGCCGCAATCTTCGGGAACACACACCACTTGGCGATCGTAGGCCGGGTATCGGACGCACTCTGGAGAAGGAACAACGGCAGAAAAGGAAACAAAATTAATAGACCACAAAAATATCAAACAATCTATGCTAATCGGTCTTAAAACAGAGGGACAGCGAGCGAGAGAGAGAGACAGCTTAAAAGAATACCGCGCTGGCAATGAATAAAACATTCGAAGGGACCTGTTCCACGGCAAGGGAGCAGGATGTTTGCAATCACCACACACCACGGCCGCTGTTTATCAAGGAATAATCGATTTACTTCCCACCGTCCGTCCGGATTTAGGTCCGTTATGAAAGGTCCGCGTCTATCTCAGGTTGACCTAAAAAGTGCGTAGCCGACTCGGACTCGGACTTTCGCACGTCATCCGTCCGAAAGACACTAAACTTTAGTTACCGTACCCGATTTGCATAGGGCGACCGTGGCCATCTCATTTGCAAAGCGGGACTTTAATCGAAGCTTTCCACAACTTTCGGTCGAATCCTTTTAAGATCTTCAACAGTGATATCGTTGCCGAAACGGACAGCGGGGAATATCCGCCGATAATTTTCAGCTAATATCCGGTATGATTTATGGTTCCTCGAACGAAATGACGCCATGAAGGCGTGATAGAATGCGGGAATTTTGACATCTCGCAGAATGTCCCCCCACCAACGTAATCGGTTCTTGAGTAGTGAACCACTAGTTATAAACCGGTCGGTGTGAAGAATACTGATTGAATCGGTTGAATCGGTTGAATCGGTTGATGTATCTTTCATAGCCAACGAGTTATCATCACAAATCTTTCGATCGCGTTGCGTGTTGAGCCATTTAATTAGCCATCGCTTAATAGCTCTGTTAAGCCTTCACCCGTCGTGCCGAAAAGTTGCGGATAATTTATTGCCCACTTCGAAACCGGTAATCCGCAACGATTTTCATTACCACCAACGGGGAGCAATGTCGACGTGTGTCGGTCAATAATTTAACGTATGACGTAAATTTATCCTCGTCGAGCGCGCGCACGCGCCTGCGAATCCTTTCGCGACACTCGGCGTTGCGACAAGCGCGACCCGCGAGCGACCGATGTAATTGCGGGCGCCCGTCGATCACAGCGAAATGACCAAGGAAAAAAAGGAAAACAAACCCCATCGCGATTCAACCGCGTGACAACGCGCTCGTGGCTGCGAGAGGTCATTGGCACATAAATATACATTTTCATTTATCACACTGTGACGCGCTGCGGCGGTGCCGGTGTGTGTGCGGTGTCTCTCCAAACTGTCACTTTGGCGCGTTGTGCGCACACTAACGGAGGCTGTTATCAGTTATCATCGTTTCGCACCTGGTCACCCGCACGCCCGCACACACACACACACAGGCCGGCAATTGGCAATCGACATCTGACGGCGAGATTGCGAAATGGCGTGCTCAAAATTCGCGAAAAACAAACGGTGCGATCGGTTTTTTTTCTGCTGGGTAATCCTCGCAGGGTTTGCGGGGGAGTCGCGAGATAAGACTCGAAACGCGGATCGAACTCCCCCTCGAATCAGAGCTACCTGATTTGCGGGCGTGCGTGCAATTTGAGGCTGTTTATTTTTGCCAAAGGCGCGCGTTCGGCTGATCGGCGTTTGTTTATTCTTCTTCTTCGGTCACGGCAAATGCAGTGTTTAATCTCACTTTCGTTCAGCCGCCGATTCGATTCGCGTCGTGTGTCATCCGGCCAAGCGAATCGATCCGAAGTGACATTTAAATACGCGCCCGCCGTGTGCCTTGGTCACGGTGCTTGGGCGTCGGTATCCGTGCCGCGTGATAGGGAAAACTGTTCGCTTCAGCTTGGCACCGATCGTCGTTGCATAACCCCGATCGTTTTGGGGTAGTCGCGCGCGTCGATCGACAGCCGATCTGAATTGGTCCCGTCCCGAAGAAGCGATGTAGATTGAAACAAATGTCCTGTCTGTCCTGGCTTTTTCCGTTCACCTTCTGGAGTGGACCGAGGAGAACCGGATCGAGAGTGGAAAAGAATGGATGGCCACCGGCAAGGTTGGTTAATTAATGATACGCTAACTAGCGCTATTCTTTTAATTCTAACGGCCGCCCAAACCGGGCTGGCTGGCTGGCTGGGTGGTGGTCTGTGTGCGGTATAATATTCATCTCATTTGCAGGTATAATTTGGGTATATCACCTTTTTTATGAGTCGGTCACCCTCCCCGGACTGCGTTTTGAGCGCGGATCCCGAGCAGTGATCATCAATTTAAGGCAAATTGATGGGCGAATTAGCGATGGGTTACTTTGCCGATCCGCATTCAGCGAGCAGACCGGCCTGTTGGACCGGAAAGTCCAAAAGTCAAGGTTTCAGAATCGCGAGAGCCACAAACAAGACCAAATCAAACCTCTCGCAGAGAACGTTACAGAAGACAGGCCATGCGAACGGAAGTCTAAGTGCTTTGAAGTAATTCCCTTTCTGGCTCTTGGTGCCAAACTGTCAGACCGCGAACAACTGGACCTCGGAGTCCCGGAGAAGCGTGTTCTCGCAGGGGAGGGACTGCTTTCCAACGGTCAGCGTTTGGGACGTGTAACATCTTCCTTCCACAAACCGAAACAACGAAAGATAAGCGACGTCGGCCGTGTGGCGGAAGCAGCGCACCGTTGAGAGAGATGAAGATGCGGAAAACATGCCACCAACATGGGAGGGAGTGCAGAGAAATGTAAAAGTGTCTTCATGTGATGTCGAGCAGCAGCCGGAGGGCGCCTCGCGAAGTTCTGCAGCACACACCAAAAACCAAAAAAAGCCCTGAACACACACCATTCTGAATCCTCCGAAATCTCTGAAACTCGATTCCGGCCACGCGAGAAAGTTAACAGCCCGAAGAGGAAGAAGTGCCGACAACTGCATAAAAGTAGTCTGCGAGCCAGAATCTCGGACCAGGTTTGTGGCCGAAAAAAAAAACCGGGCCAAACACGGGGTCCTCAGGTCGGACAATCTGCCAAAAACTTTTGTCGACATTCTCGGGGGGTTCCCACACCACACGCGGGTAGCTCGTCGAAGTGACCCCCAGTCGCACAGAAGAAGACCCCAGCCCCGGGGTAATCCCGCGCGGGTTTCGGGTCCGGTGACGGTCCGGCGAACTCGAAAGCGATTTGTCATACGATAGGAGGTGGCGCAAAGGACTTCTTTCACCAATTTGGGGGAAGAAATTCGCGGTTCGCCGAAAGAAATGTGGACGTGTTCGCACTGTGACACGGATATTGGTCACGGATAACATTTCAGGCAAATTTATGTTTATTTCTGTTACTCTTCTGCACTTAGAACTCGGGACGTTCTGGGAAATCTAAAACCAAAATACCAACCTCTCCGATGTGGTGACTCACGAGGCTCGGGCCGCCCGATGCGGAATATTGTACTTTCACACGCCTTTCGGTCGGTCACTTGATCTTTGACTTCTAGATGGGCGTCCACCCACCCCAATCCACCGAACGGCGATAACGGTCGGATCGAAATCGAACAAACCGGGGCGCTTGCCACACTACCGAAATACCGTATCTTCGTGGGTCGGTCGCCCCAAATTTTCGGAACGGTTCGGAACGAGCACCACACCGATAACAGCCACCTCCGGTGCACGCTCAGCCGGGTGTCGGCCACACTCGCACGTCGTCGTCACGGTTTTTGGTGCACTATTTTTCCGCCACACTTTTACCTCGATGACACGCGTGACACTTTGGATTTTAAAATTTTCTTTTCCTACGCCTCATGGCGAATGGCGCGCGGGGCACTTTAGGTGCGGCGGCCACCCAAGGCTGTTGGCTTTTCCGTTATCGGATCGATTTTCAGGCTCTGGAATGATGAGCAACGCGAGAGATGGGATTAGCAACTGGGACTACCCACACATCACACACGCCACGATCGCCGATCGGTGTCGATGGGTTTTTCGAGATGATCGATCACGCACTTAGAGCGGTCCGCTAGCTCGCGGGCACTTCCGATGGGCACTACGCCAAGATGTTGCCCCCATCTCCGATTCAACAGCCCGAGACGGCTCACACGTGACTTGCCGCCGCTATCGTGCGTGACTCGCGGCCGATAAGAAACCGTAACCCGGACCGGACCGGACCGAAAACGCTCGGCGCTTGGCACTTTAGTTTGCCAACTTTTTCGATACAATGTTAAGACCGAGTCCTCTCGACAGTCCTCAGCATATCCATCATCAGCGGGGATGACGGGAGCGAAGCCAAAACCGTACCAAACCAAACAGAGAGTGTGAGAGAGAGAGAGCCGGGTGGCCGAAAATACTTTAACCAATAGTGCCGGGGGACCGACAAAAAGCGCAAGTCCGGCAGCGGCACTAATTTCAAAAATACCCAATTGGTTTTTAATGAGCCACCTTGCCGGTGGCCGGTCAGGGAGAGAGATCTTCGTTGCGTGGACCGCTCGGGGGTCTGAGTCTGTCGATCGTCTGCGGCGATCGCGAAAAAGTAAATTTGCACGAAAAGTGACTTCGCGACCGGCTACCGGTGACACGTACGCACACACATACAACCACAGTTGTAAGTGTGCGTCTGCGGTTCGGGTTCGGCCGGCCCAAGACACGAGAATCATCTGTTTTACATAACAAACTTTGCGTGAAAAATGGGGCCCCTGCAAAATTTTCTGCGGCTTCTGGAAAATCTGTCCGATGTCCTTCGTGGTGGTCAATCGATCCAAGATCCGGTCAGCCCGGCGGCTACCGGAAATCAGCTTCGAAGTTCGCACTTTAATTAATCGTACGGAGCAGCGGTGGGACCATCACACGCACCCAAACTTTGACCTCAATCCCCGGTCTCGCGGAAGGCTTCGGGGTCGGCCTTTTTTTGGTTTTATTTTACCGTCTGGCGCTCGATGGAAGCGCTCAATTAAAGCGTGCCGGCGCGGTTCCGGTTTCTTCTTCACACGCCGGCTCCGATAGCCCGGGTTGTGATTTTTTTAAAAACTAACGGCCAACGTTAAGACACAGATTTTTCGTGTTGATTTAAATTGCCCCCATATTGGCGATTCGCGAAAACTCTTTAACTGACCACTGAGCCCCGAAAGTGGCCCGGAGGCCAAAAACACACTTTCACGCGCCTCGGATTCAGGGTAATCCGTTGATCGAACACACGCACCTTTTTGCGTACAGCCACCACCGGCACTCACTCTCGAGCAGGAAGAAGTCGCGCGAGTCGCGAAGTTTGCCGCGTTCGATCTAAAACGTGTTCGATCGCGCGAAAGACCACGATGGAGTTCGCGCGCGCGTTGGTGTAAGATGAAAATGGTGTTTCAAATTTCAAATAAACACTTAAATAGCGGACACGGCGATCCATCGATGTTCTCTCTGTATTTCTCTATTCTCTCTCATTTCTGTGCGCTCTCTCTGGTTTTTCGACCCGAAGTATAAACGAAGGGAACCCGAAGCAAAAGTTAATTACGAACGGGAAAGAGATAGCTGACGCTAGAGCGAGATAGTCGATGTATTTTCTTGTGTTCCCGGGCTCTTTCGAAATTTTTTTTGAATTTTTGACAGTTAAACAACTGTCAGTTTTGCATTCAAATCGGCCGTTTGAATGCATTCACTGTTCCGTCAAAATAATAAACAACAAAAACAGTACAATTGAACTGAGAAATGCAAACCTGACTTTTGAACCTTACCTTTCTTTACCGAAACTGACCATAGCGAATTTCTGTTTTCTCTCTCGTTTTTCTGCGCTCTCTTGAATTTGAATGAATCTCTTCGTTTTTCATAAATGAATGAAAGAATGAATTTACCCGCGCGATGTTTCGTTTGCGATGTTTTCACCACGCCACTAACCATGATTATAGAAATTTACCCACGATAATTACCCACGCAGGATTCGGTGCAAAATAGTCATTTAGAACAGGGCAGAAACTGTAATTTTATTTTCCTATACTTTTACTCCGGTATTGCGTTGCTGCTGCTGATTCGGAGTCTGTGAAAAGCTGTTGTTTAGTTGGGGATTTGGTTGAAGAATCTTTGATTAGCAGGGTGCTAATGCCACGACGTTTAAATAAAGTGACTTCTTCAATGACCCCTTTACTAGCTCTCTGTCGTACGTACAACAATTTCGCGTCGTTTTTTCTTCGGTTAAGCACCTTGTGATACACTACATTTCTTGTTTTATTATCAAGAACAAACAACACGTGCTCCACCGCGCTGCTTCCCGCAACGAAAAAGCAACGGATAAAACAGACGATAAATAAAGACAATCAATGCGACTTCGAGCCAAGACAAAAGAGTAAATTTGAGGTTATGTCTCTACATAAGTTTAAACTTGCATTATAAAGTTGACTTTAACTTAATTCATTTTCATCTTGTCGCAATGTTGTCTTGCTTATACCCCGTTTTCTATGTTTCATCAAAGACAATGTTTTGTGAGCAATAATGAGCTTTTATTGTATTGATTTAAACAAAAGCTATTGGTTCTTTTTGTGAACTTTTGAATGTTGTGCCAGATTGCTTCGAGATTTGAACGTTTGGTCACATATTTTACACACAAACGGTTTTTCACCGGTATGAATGCGAATGTGATCCTTCCACACTGATGAATGTGCAAACTTTGAAGGGCAATGCGGACACTGTTTGTATTCGTCCTTGTTGTGAATTTTCGAATGAAGTGATAGTGCAGAAGATGAGTAGTATGCTTTCTTGCAGATTCTACACACAAACGGCTTTTCACCAGTATGAATGCGAATGTGATCCTTTAACGTTGACGACTTTAAACATTTTGAAGGGCAATGTGGGCACTTTTGATATTCTTCCTTGTTGTGAATTTTCTTATGTTGTGCCAAATTGCTTGATTTACTGAACGCTTTTTTACAAATTTTACACACAAATGGCTTTTCACCGGTATGAACGCGAATGTGATTCTTTAAATTAGACGACTGCGCAAACTTTGAAGGGCAATACGGACACTGTTTGTATTCGTCCTTGTTGTGAATTTTCTTATGTTGTGCCAGATGGCTTCGAGATTTGAACGCTTTGGAACAGATGTTACACACATAAGGCTTTTCGCCGGTGTGAGTGCGGATGTGAATCTTCAGCTTGCTTGGGAGAATATAAGTTGCGGAACAATAAGGGCAGTGGTGCTTTCCCTTATTCCGATGGTATTTTCTGAGGGCGTTCCGGTTAACGTTCCGTTCGTTGTCAACTTGTTGACGACTCCGAAGGTTATACGAGCGCAACTGATGTAGCGTTTTTTCTTGACCGTTTTTACGTTTTCGGCCAACTTTGAGGCGTTTTCCGGCATCGATCGCAGCAATTCCGTTCCGAATTGATTCTGATGCCGAATCAATAACACATGTGTTGGTTGTCGCAGGCGGATCTTCTCGATGCTGGCAGATCACTTCTGAAGGATTTGTCGGGCTGTTATCCTGTTCATCGACATCTTCATTCTCTAATTTGAAGGCGATTGGATTTTCCTCTGCTTCAAACAAATCATCAGGTTGGATGCCACAACATTCATGTGTCCCTGTAGCTGTCGCTGTACAACTCCTCTGTATCAAGTGCAAATCGTACGCTGCATCCGGTGTGTTGACCTCAGTTTTGATTAACAATTCTGTGCCATCCGTTTGTTCAGCAGAGTGGCCTTTACTGACGTCTGCCTTGTTCTTCGCTGTGTGTTGCTTTTCGGTAAATCCATTGACCAGTGCATTGTTTTTGTTGCATCGCCAGCGAAACGTGTACATCTTGTCCAAACGCGATTCACACTTCGTGCACAAATACGACGGAACTCCAGGCAATACATTGGCCTACAAAAGTACAACTCCCATAAAACAGTCTTTCTTGTGGAATAGGCTGAGATGTCTGTTTAAACAATCTTCCTACCTGAAAACCGGTACAATCGAAGAGTAGTTGAAGCTTATATTGTCCGGATTCGTCGTTCGCTAGGGGCTCCAAAGATTCACACTTCGACAGGCACCATCGGCATATTTTGGTTCTGGAAAAAAAAATGGGCTATCACACCGTTTTATCATTTTGAACACCGACTTACTCAACACCAATCTCTTTCTTGATTAATGCCGCAGCTTTCATTTTGACTTCAATCGTATATTTCTGTTCACAGATTTTGCAAAGTCGTCCGCGTGTAGTTTGTTTACTATTCTGCGGTGCGTTTTGACAGTTTCGGTTCCGTTCCTACCATTTGACAGTCCTGTCTAATTTCGCCAATAGCAACTTATGGCCAGTTTATAAACTGTAATTGAAGGGTAGCTCCGAAGTCACTCAATCTTGTAGGCAATTCAAAATGTCGGCTAAACTCGATAAAATGGTTTAGGGGAAGTTAATATAATGGTTTAGGAAGCCAACACAGAATTAGGGGAAAGTCAATCACTGTGAACGATGAAATATCTCAATTTTGTTCAACGTATAATTCGGGTTGTTTTCGAACAACCAAATCATTTTCGTACCAAATTCTGTCGTGGGTAGTTTTTGGGAAGCGGAAATGTTTTGGTGAATGTCTGAAACCCGTCCCAACTTTGTAGAAGTAGGCTCCCATACAAAATTTGGGTAAATTTAAGTAAAACTCGGATAGTTTTCAAGCATTTTCGATGAAGCGAATTTTGCCATGCATCCATCGGGAAGCGACATAGGGAAGCCGGTCAGATTCGTCACCAGGAAGTCCGATCCTCTGAAACGCCGGATAATCGAGAAATGCGAATGAAATTAAATGAGGCGTAGCGACGCACGCCGGGAACAGTTAGTTTTTTTGTGGAAAGTCGTGGTGTTAGATCATCTTGCTTCATTGTTAATCAGAACTAAAACGACGATCCCACGAAAAAGGAATTTCTAAGCGGAATCGGAACACCCGGCGTACGCACACAGACATGCACTTCTAACATTCCCCTTACGCACCGCCAGACCTCAGAGAGAGAGAGCAGTTCATTGAACTGGCGCCAATTTCACACCTAATCAATCCCCAGCTTGACCACCGACCCGACAGACCGGGCGAGCGTCTTGACCGGGGCCAGGAGCGCTATCTGGGCCGGAGGAATGTCCGGCTCGCAATGCGTGCAGTGGGACGGTGCTCCCGCTTGGTGCGCACTGACTGACTGGCTGACGAAAAATCCCTGACTCAGCGCCAACCTTCGGTCGGTCGGGTGTATCATCAACAAAACCAAAACAGACCTTCGCGTCAGCGCGCCGCACACCTCGGAGCCCGGTTCTTGGAGCTCGTCCGCGCCTTCCATTGCGTCACGAATTTACACCCTTTGCCATGGATGGTGTCCCGGTCCCGTCCCGTTGTTGTTGTGGTTGTTGTTGTTGCAAACAACACTCGTGTGCAGAGCAGCTGACCCTCAGTCGGCCGGCCTTCAACTTCAGCGGCGGTGGCCACCATAAAAGCCCACCGGGTCGCCGAATGCAGCCGTCAGTTGTGAAGTGAAGAGTGAAGCGTCTAGTCGAGTGAGCTACTCTCCGCGCCCCTCCCTTACACGATGGTGAGTCGCCGCCATCTTGGATCCAGGTGCCCCAGGGTGTATATACTAAGCTGTGTTCTTCTCGTTCCAGTGGTCCGCCAACCGATGGATTATGTCGCTGTGTCTCGTGGCCAGCGCGCTGGCGTGCTGTGCGTCGGCGTACCGGTTCTACCCGCTCCCGATGATGGCCCGACGGGTCGGCCCGATGGGCATGGCCATGCGCCGCCCAATGCTGATGAAGGGCTTCGTGCGCGCCCCGAACCCCAACGCCGACGGTGCGATGGATGGTGACGGTGCGACTGGTGGTGATAGTGGGGAGAGTGGCCAAGCAGACACGGACACACCGGAACCGGATGCGATCGCACGGTCCGCCGGTGGTAGTGCAATGCGTGAGATGATCCACGACAGTCGCCATCCGGTCGAGATCGACATGGGAACCGAAATGCAGGCGCGCATGATGGGCTTCTTGGAGGAGGCTGACGCCGAAGCCGACGGTAACTTTGGTCGGGCGGCCGGTGAAGAAGGCGACGAGCAGGAGGAGGGTGGTGCCCAGTTCCGGCACAAGAAGCACAAGAAGCATAAGCACGTGGTCCACACGCACCACCACTACCATCACCAGAAGCACGGAGGCTACGGACATGACCACGGGTACGGCCACGGTGGCCACGGGTACGGCCACGGCGGCCACGGCGGCCACGGCGGCGGGGACGATGATTACGAGCCCACGTACGGCCACCACGGCCACCACCACGGGCGCTACCGACGGGCGGCACCGGCACCGGATCAGGTCCGTAGACGTGACGCTCCGTGACGACAGCTGGTGGTCGAGTGGCGCGCTGTTTGATAGCCAACTTCCCAATTAACAGGCGCCGGTTTTCAGGCTTTAGATACGGACACGGCGGAGGCAGTAGCACCGGCAGCAGCACCACCACCACCACCCCTAGCGTCCGGGGAAGCTGGCGATCCGGAGCTACGACGGCAGTCGGTCAGCCGGCGGCAGCTGGTGGGCAGCAAGAACGAGCGGCTGGCAGCGAGCGGCCGCGAACGGTCCCTTCGAGCGTACAGGTATGCCGATGACGCTGGTGCGCCCCTGGCCACCACGCCATGCCGGGAGGGGGGTAACAGAACACACGAACTGACGCAGGCGCCACGCCGGCCATTCAAACCGTTCGCCCGGATTTTTTCGAGCCTGTTCCGCGGGCAACAACCAGGGGCCGGCGGTGGGGCCACGGTTAATCCGCCCCGTCCGAAGGATCCCGGCACGGATCCGCTCCGGCAGGAGATTGCCCAATCGCTGGCCACGGGAGCACCAAGCACGGCGACGCCCGCCACCGACAGTCTGAAGCGTGACCTTCCGGCGGGTGAAGCCCGGGTGGGAGCGGCCGCTGCACCAGGGGGGAACCCCCCGGGGTCACCGGGTAGCTTCCTGCCGGAGCTGGGCACGATCGTCGACGTGACGTTCACTGACAGCGAGGGTCGCGCGCGGAAGATTCCTTTCGAACTGACCTCCATGGGGTCACCTGGGGGCGGGGGCACGAACGGCGCACAAGCGGGTGGTGGTGGTCGCGTGAACTATAACTTTTTCTACTTTCACTGCCTTCCCCCTTCTCCGGTGGCGGTGGCCGCGAACAACAACACGGACAGGTTGCGGTCGCTGGCGAAGCGTATGATCGATGGGCTCGCGGGCGCCGGCTCCTCCCGAGGAGGGTCAGGTGGTGCTGCGGCGGGTTGGACGATGGGTGGCAGCAGCGGCAGCAGCAGTAGTGGCTACGGTACCGACGGTACCGACGAGGGCGCGACGGCCAACTTTTTGCACTGGCGTCCTCCGCGCCAACAGCGGCGCCGTGGCAATGCGTTCTTCAAACGCAGACAACACACGGCGCAGGCGCCCGTCCCGGAGGAACCGGAGACGAGCACCACGCATACAACTACGACGATGCCGACGACGACGGAAGGTCCGAGCCGGACCACCACTCCGCAAACCACATCCGGCGATCTGGTTTGCGATGAGATTTGCTCCAACTTCTACGTGGACGAGCGCACCCTGACAAGCACGGAGCGGCCAATCGGGGCAGTGGAGAATGGATGGGTCGCTGACACGCAGGAAGAAGTCTCAGGCGACACGGAAAGCTTCGAGGACCCGCTGGAGGCGCTGATGGCGCAACGGGTGGCCGCCGACGCTCTCACCACGACCAGAAGCCCCCTGTGGAGGGGCATCAAGAAGCGGCTGAATTCGATCCGCGAACGGCACGCCAAGAGTTTGAAGCGGACCACCACCACCACCACCACCACGAGTAACCCGCGGACGGCGGCGTCCGCCGAATACGACGACGATGAGCGGGATCAGGAGGACGGCTACGGCTCGAACGAGATCGTAGAGTTCTACAACCGAGACGACGTGGGCCGCGTGCTCTACCGGATGGCCAATGGGCGGTTGATCGAGGAACCGCAGCGGTTCCACCTGCGCCGCAGTCCGGCCGACACGGAGGTGTCTCCGTGGCGCCAGCGACGCCTCGACCGGCTGCTGGCTGGCCGCCCGGGCAGGAAGCGTGTTGGTCCGAAGCCAACGAGCGCGCCGAACGAGGGAACGGTCGCCCCGAGCGAACCGGCCGGTGTGGACAAACAGGCCCCAGTTATCAACATCGGCACGTTCCGACTCAGTGACAACAAGGTGGTGCCGAAGGTGCCGAGCGAGACCACTCACCACGACCCAGGCATGGTCCAGCACAGTGCCCCGAGCGGTCACGAGGAGATGGACAACTACATCCGGCAGAAGGTCCGCGAGTACTGCAATGCCTCGCCGTGCGGTGGAAGTGGTGCTGCCGCTGTCGCTTCCGGCCCCACGCATCCGGTGGGGCAGAAGAGCGAGGTCGTCGGTAGTGCCCTCATCGTCCAACCACCCGGCACCTACGAACAGAGCCACGCGGCCGCCGTCCCGGCCACGACGATAGCCCCGCCTCCGAAGGTAGCAGCGTCACCTCCGGCCAGCTGTCCGCCGAGCAAGATTGTCAAGTGTATACCGAAGGCTTACGCCAAGCACGGACGGCACACCCGGACCCACGACGACCATGGCGACGACGACGACGATCACGACGCCAATCCGCTCGTGTCGTTCGCCTTCAGACGAAGTATTGCTGGCGGCCCGGCCCGACCCCGACGACCGTAGGCTCCCCTCTAACCCAAGTACCCCTCCTCTTTCGCATATCCCCCGCCATTCTCTTGTAGGGCGCCGGCCCCCCTTCGGTTCGTTCCTGCACCGGATATTCCACCCGTTCGGATTCCTGCGCTAGAGGAGAAGAGCGGATAGGTTGGTGGTGGGCTCCGTGTTCCTGTGTTCCTGTTGCTGGTGCCGCGCCCCCCGTCGCCGCCGCCGCTGTTGTCGCTGCCACCATTCCGTCCATCCGTCCGCACACCGATTAGAGGCTTAGAGAGGGAGAGAGAACGAGGGAGAGAGAGAGGGAAAGAGAGAGCGTTAGGTGTTAGGCGTTGTGTGTGTGTTGTTGCTACTGTTCCTAGAATAAACTGACCGCCCCCAGGTCACTTGTACAAAACTAATCCGTTTCCTTTCTCTTTCTTTTTCCGGTCCCGGATCTCGTGTGTCCCGCAGCCCGAACCCACTGATGCGGGCGGTGCGGCAGCTTATTTTCGATCCCAACAACCCGAAGATGGTGGAACCGTTCGGTGGCCTGCCACCGTCGCCCAACTCGAACGTGCGCCGTCGCCAGCGCCAGGAGCTGCGGCGGCAGATGAAAACTCGGCCTAAAACGCAACCGTTGCAGGCGATCCGGAACGCGATCGTCACGATCCGCGAGCGCGCTGCGCCGACAACGACGACGACAACCACGACCACCACCACCGTCGCTACGCCGTTGGCGTCGAGACGGATCGGCGGTAGACGGACGAAGGCGGCCCGTGTCCCGAAGGATGTGGTTTCGGCAGCGGCACCGGCACCGGCGGCACCAGCACCGGCCCCAGCGGTCAATTGTGCCGAGTGTCGACGAGTTTGTGGCGGCGGTGACGTTGTGGCTTCTGGCCGGCGGCGAAATGGTCGGCCGCGACCGAGCCGCCTTTTCGGAGGGCAACCCGCGGGTGGGAAAGAAGGGGATGGGCCGGCAGCACCGCTAGCACCCGCCAAAGATACGCGGCCATCCGGCGGTCGTAGGCCCTTCGGCGACATGGTGGCCAATGCCCTGCAGCCAGGGCAGCCGAATATGTTACAGAACATATTTTCCTACATGACTCCGATGGGGATGGGCGGTGACGGTGGCGATACAGTAGCCAGCTCGAATCCGGCCCAACCGTCGAACTTTTGGACCGACGTTAGACAAGGCTGGACTGCGATGATGAACGGTGGTGGAAACGAGAACGTGATGGGACCGCAACGCCGGGTAGCCAAGGAAAACTTACCCTACTGTGAGGATCTAGAGTAGAGGAGGATGTTGCTGTTGCTGGTGGGAAGTACTGTGTAAGAAATAGTAAACCGTAAGCTTATGCTGTAAGGCGTAATGAAGAATAAAGAAACGCCGTAGTCCGGAAGCGCTCCGTTTGGTCGTTTTGCTTGCAGTAAGGAATTTCGGAAACAAAATTACAGATGACAGTTCACCGAATTATTTACAGAGAAACGTTCAAATTAAATTCAAATAACACACCGAATGGCTGCATGCTGCTCCGTCACTAGTGTTGGCTGCATACTGTCGTATTCGACAGAACAAACAAGAAGCTGTCAAAAATCAATGCGATTGTCAAAAGGCAGAAACCTCTAAATAATAAACAAGTGAAAAATGGATGCTTCGGCATTTATCAAGAAAGAGAATGGTGTTGAGTAAGTTGGTGTTTGATGCATATTAAAAGGTATAACATCAACAGTACATCATTTTCCAGAACGGACAAATTATGTCGATTGTGCCTGTCGAACTGTGACGATTTGGAGCCCCTAGCGAACGACGAATTCGGACAATATAAGCTTCAAAAACTCTCCGAATGTTCCGGTTTTCAGGTAGAATGATTGTTAAAACATCTCAACCTGTTTCACAAGAAAGACTGTTCTATGAGAATCATATTTTTACAGGCTAATTTATTACCTGGAGTTCCTTTGTATTTGTGCACGAAGTGCGAATCGCGTTTGGATAAGATGTATACGTTTCGCTGGCGATGCAACAAAAACATTGCATTGGTCAATGGATTGACCGAAAAGCAAAACACAGTGAAGAACAAGGCAGACATCACAAAATATCATCTAGAGCACTCTGCTGAACAAACGGTTGGAACAGAATTATTCATCAAAACTGAAGATACTGCACCGGATGCAGCAAACGATGCGATTCAGAGTAGTTGTTTAGTTCCTCATGTAACTGATTCATATGAATTTTGTGAGATCAAACCGTTCGTAGCACAGGAAACTGCAAATGCAATCAAATTAGAGAATGTAGATGTCGATGAACAGTATCGGTTGCAAACGAATCCTATACTAGATCATGAACAGGACGACCTGCAAACAAATCTTTTAGAGTTGGTCTGTCAGGATCGAGAAGATCACTCTATGTCAAATAACATATGTGCAGATGGCACAGAATTGTTAATCAAAACGGAAGTTACCGCACCGGATGCAGCGCACGATTTACACTTGCTTCAGAGGAGTTGTACTGTTGCTCAAGTAAATGAGACACATGAATGTTGTGGCAACCAACCATTCGAAGCAGAAGAAAACCCAATTACAATCAAATTAGAGTATGTAGATGTCGATGAACAGTATCGGCTGCAAACGAATCCTATACTAGATCATGAACAGGACAACCTCAAAACATATCCTTTAGAATTGGCCTATCAGGATCAAGAAGATCACTCTATGACAAATAACATGTGTGCGTATGGCACAAAATTGTCAATTAAAACTGAAGTTGCCACACCGGATGAGGCGAAAGATTTGTCCTTGAATCAGAGGAGTTGTACTGCTCATCAAGCAAACAGGACATATGAATGTTATGGGAACCAACCTGATGATTTATTCGAAGCAGAAGAAAATCCAATTGCAATCAAATCAGAGAATGAAGATATTGATGAACAGGATAACATCGAAATAAATACTTTAGAAATGGTCTGTCAGGAGCGCGAAAATTCCCCTGCGACAACCAACAGGTGTGTTAATGATTCAGCATCAGAATCATTCGAGACAATAAACCCGAACGCCCATAGCAAAGGCTACCGCAATAAGCAAAAGCACCACTGCCCTCATTGTTCCGCAATTTACCTTTTTTCAAACCAGCTAAAGGTTCACATCCGCACTCATACTGGCGAAAAACCTTATACGTGTAGAACTTGTGACAATGCATTCCATTCATCATCTGCACTAGCACAGCATTCAAAAATCCACAAAAAGGACGAATACCTTCAGTGCCCCTATTGTTCCTCCAAGTTTCCACGGTCATCCGCATTAAAAGATCACATTAATATTCATACCGGCGTAAAGCCTTATGTGTGTAAAACTTGCTCCAAAGCATTCTCTTCATCAGGCAATCTGGCACAACATTCGAAAATTCACAACAAGGACGCACATCATCAGTGTCCGTATTGTCCTTCAAAGTTTGCTCTTTTATCACGCTTAAAAGTTCACATCCGGACTCACACTGGCGAAAGGCTTTATGCGTGTACGATCTGTTCCAAAGCATTCTGTTCATCAGGTTATTTGACAAAACACTCGAAAATTCACAAAGATGAGCAACATCGTTAGTACTTAGCTCCTTCGTTGTCCCTGTCGCCAAGTTAGCGTTTGAATTAATTTGAATTTTGTATCTTTGCTGACTCGGCTCAAAAGAAATAATTTTCTTCAGAAACTGTGATTTAAATAAATCTTTAACACAACAAAAGGGAGATAATTAATCCCATTCCTGGCCCTCATCACGATGGCTTTTTCATTTTATAAAAGAACACGAAAAGTTAGTTTAAAAGATTTAATGTGTAAGTTTTAAGTGGCGCAAAGCTAAATTGAACCGGTGGAAGCGGTTGAATCGTTTCAATTGCTGTGCACCGGAAGTGGGTCGGACTGTTTTGCATAAACGGTTGCCCAATAATAACACAACATGCGCGCCCCTGTCGTTTGTTGCTTTAACTTTTTATATCATAAACTGGAGTTGTTCCGTTTCACCTGGCCTTCACCTTCAATTGAATGATGGCTTCAGTTTTCATGCAGTAACATCACAGAGGGTAACTTTATTCCGATATAACACCGATTCTCAGATGAACCCGCAGTACTTTAGCAGCTTGCGCATCTTCAGTGGCAGCATTCGACGGCCGGAAGCTTCCCACTCGCTGGGCAGGTAGATCAGTCCCTGGCAGATGTTTTTTGTCGGCAACCGGACCGACTGCTGGTGCTTCTGATGGCGCCATTCGCGCTGGTGTGCCCCGAGTAGGTGGGTTTTGCGCACCTTGGCCAGCAGGGCCCGGGTGGTGGCCGCCGTTGGAGATGATGATAGCGCTGGTGGCGGCCGCGGGGCTGGTAGGGGACAGGCTGGCACTGTTTCGTACACATCGTGGAACGGATACCGCGAAAAGGACACCATCAGTGGGTAGAACGCCCGGTCGGATTTGTAGTCGAGCGCTGGCCAACGGGCCAGTGCCCGGCAGCGCGGCGTCCATCCTGCGAACAGTAGCACCAACAACAGCAGCAGAGGCAGACCGACCGCAAATGATGACTGGAGCACCCATCGGAGTAGCAGCCTCCGGCAGGTTCCGATCATAATGGTTCCCTGGTTATCGGGGCGAGAGCTCTCGTTCTGCTCTATTTTCGCGTACCACAACTCCGCGACGGACCGTCGCGTCGACTACCCGATCGGAATCGGAAGCGCGCCCGTCTGCGGTCTGGCGGAAGGGCAGCCACACCGTGGTGCTGCGCGTGGACCGTGACATTGAACGGAAGCCGTTTGTTTGCGGTCGTGCCGCGTATGGTCTGCACCGGTTCGCGCCGTAGTTTACCGTCGGCGAGCACGTTTTATTGACACTTACGCACTCGCTGTGGGGTATGGTGCCCGTGAAGGGTGTTTTGGCGGGTTGCGCTGTGGAGAGGGCTCAATGCACTATGGGGAAAGGTGGTCATAAACCCACTTCAAAAAGTGACGATTTTAGTTATACTTTCCTAAAATAGATAAGTTAGCTATGAGCGTTCCGCATTTTTAGCCTTCTGCGTTGCGTACATTCCGAGTTCATTCATTTGATTCAGCTTTATATATTTACTAGCTTTTCCCGGCGTTCGTCGCCACGTCTCATTTCATCCTCATTTCTCGATTAGGGGCGTTTCCGAGGACTTCATGCTGGTGCCCGTATCCGACTAGCTTTCCTTTGCATTTCCCGTTACTCCTACTTTCCAGATGATCGGGCTTCTCGGTGACGTATCCGATTGACTTCCTTTCCCGCTTCCCTTTAGATACATGTCGAAACACCCACCAGCTGACTTTGCTTGAAAACTATCCGAATTTACCCAGATTTTGTATGAGAGACCCCATTTGTAAAGAGGCGAGGGCTTTCAAACATAAACCATAACATTTCCCCTTCCTAAACACTCCCACCTACAGGATTTGGTTCGAAAACAACCCGAATAATGCTGAATTTTATGTAACGTTTGGGAGAGGGAGCCCTCCCCGGACGTGTGGGATGGTCAAACTTTCCTATTGACAATCCCGTGTCACAAAACTACACTGTGCCAAATTATAACCGGATTAGTTCAGTAGTTTTGGAGAAAATGCGGTACAGACAGACAGTCCATTTTTATATATATAGAAAAAGATATCGATTTCAAGTTCAAGTTATTATTACCTAAAAAGCAACCGACAAATCAATCGGAAAAATAAAAACAATCACACATGCGACTTCAATCTAGGACAGAAGTTTAAATATAAAGTTATGTCTCTATATAAGTTTAAAATTGCATTAAACAGGTGAATTTAATTTAATTAATTTACATCTTGTCGCAACGTTGTCTTGCTTATACTCCGTTTTATCAAAGACAATGTTTTGTGAGCAATATTTATCTTTTATTGTACTGATTCAAACAAATGCTATTGGTTCTTTTTGTGAATTTTGGAATGATATGATAGTGCGGACGATGAATGGAACGCCTTTTTACAGATGTTACACACAAACGGCTTTTCGCCGGTATGAATGCGAATGTGATTTTTGAATGTGGATAACTATGCAAATTTGGACGGACACTGCGGACACTGGCGGCATTTGTCGTTGTTATGGATTTTCTTATGTCGTGTCAGA
Organism: Anopheles cruzii; assembly: GCF_943734635.1. NCBI lineage: Eukaryota > Metazoa > Arthropoda > Insecta > Diptera > Culicidae > Anopheles > Anopheles cruzii. The sequence goes on along the minus strand of NC_069145.1, from coordinate 3,520,111 downwards.
TTGCCTCGTGATCTGAACGTTTCGTCACACATTTCACACATATAAGGTCTTTTGCCGGTATGAGTATTAATGTGATCGTTTAAGTTGGATAACCGTGAAAACTTTGAAGGACAATGCGGACACTGTTTGTATTCGTCCTTGTTGTGAATTTTCTCATGGTCTGCCAGATTGTTTCGAGATTTGAACGCTTTGGAACAGATTTTACACACATAAGGCTTTTCGCAGGTGTGAGTGCGGATGTGAATCTTTAAATTAGACGACTGCGCAAACTTTGAAGGGCAATGCGGACAC